>NW_026463491.1:0-49685 GCF_021730395.1 Mercenaria mercenaria
ACCTTTCCCGTTCATGATTAAGCCTTTTGTAAATCTTTAAAGATGTACAGATGAACAGTTAATAACACTTAGCTCTATACAGTAGTCTACTTATATTGTAAATCTATAATCCAAAACCTATAATTGCCCAATTATCCATCCTGAATTCTATTGTAAAAAGAGTATGTGTACAGGTAAAGTATTCCAGGTTTATCCAACTATGTCCAGTTAGTAATCCATAAAAACACAAGTCAGAACAAAGAAAAAAAACTTTCTCTTCAAATATCACAAAAGCCAAACAACTTTTCCACAAAACAAAGTTATATCCATGAAGTGCAAGTCAAAAACCTATCCACATCTCTGTTTTTGTTCACGCACCAGTTCTGAAAGTAAATCAATAAGCGGCGGTATAAAACCTCGTCAATCAACTTGAAGGTTGTCAGAAGATTCTTCAAACCTGCTTCCCCATATAAAAAGCCTAATCCGGCGAAGACAGACATGAGAAGATGCATCACACCTTCGACAGGGATAACACCTTTCAGAGACTGGTCTTGACTCCATTCGATTTCAAGAGCTTTTGTTAACAGGCCCTTTGACCTTATTCATGCATAATCTCTTTCGCCCGTAGAAGTGTTGTGTACACTGCCGTAGTCTGTATGTTGATGATTGGGTTGAAGGCAATGGTAGAGCTTGGTTGCTGGTCTTGACTGACTGAATTTACGGAAAATATGCTCCAGTCTGGAACTTTGTTATCTTCAGCTAAGTCGTCACAAAAGGCAGAACACCGTCCCAGTGAGTACAGCAATTCATTAAGTCTAGCTTTCTTGACAGTACTTGGTTCTGATGGATTTATCTCGTCTAGTGTGACAAGGCTTTCGAAGATAGGGTTGGCCTTTGGCTCGGCTTCTTTTAAGGTATGATGCTACATAGACTACCACCAGGTAGCGACTTTCTGTTAAGTGTTTCTGCTGTCTGACTTTTCTAGTCGTCGACTTGGTATGCTTTCAACACTGGTACTGGATACTAGAAGCTGGTCATAGCATGTGTTGTCCTTTTTCCATCCATCGTCCCCACTGCTACTGCTGGAATGATAGTCGATTATTCTTTTCTTTTTCGTAATATTCAAATCGCTTTTTGTCTGAGTGTGGCTCTGTTTCAGTGATATTATATGAGCATTCAGTATTTTCTTCAATAGCTTGTTCCAACTGTTCCGCATCTCTGATGGCATCATTTATCGATTTATTACACGAACAGATCAGATTTTCCTGTATTGTGAATAAAAGGCTATCTCACTAAGAAGCTTCTTTGAATATAACTATGTGGGGGTTTCAAAATCCTTCGTCTGTAGCTTTTAATGTAGACAAGTATTACACCTTATTTTGCACTACAATAGAGTGTTTATACTCTTGTTTCAGTCTCTCTGCTGCCCTTGTGTACACCTTTCTATATTGGTCAGATCACTAGGTACATTTTTGTCATGTATCTCAAGAGCTGTTTTAATACCTTGTGATAAATGGTGTTCTGGCCTGTAGAAATAGAACTTTCTACGTAAGACCAATTTCGCGTATGCCATATGATGAAGATTTACAGTTTACACGAACAGTTTAAGGTGTACAAAAGAGCAGCAGAGAGACTGAAACAGAGAAACGATTTTAATATCAATATTTCATATTTGTTTGTATATGCCAATGGGTGTACAAATGTGCCCCGCTGAAATGAAGACATTACGCTTCCCACGGCGCAGGCATGTAACACGATGTTGACAGAAATAACGGGTACGGTGAGTAAAACTTAATGTTTTTAGTTATTTTCTTTTTACATTAAGAACTTTTAAGAAATCGAGGAATGCAGCGGGGTGTAGTTATGTCTTGCCGACAAATCCATGCCCAGTTTGTGAAGAAATATGTAATATTGTTATTTTGCGAGTGTTTTTTATCGGGTACGGTTACGTGAAAGTTCCAAAGGCTGTGGATATTTCAAGTCATTTTACCTCCTGCTAAAATACGGAATGATGTATTTCTGTCGTATATGATATTTGATCGATTGAGATTAGGACTGGGGACAATTACTCGGTGAATCGGATCAGATTCGATTGCTAGGTGAAACCGGTTTCAATTTTGCAAAACCGCTAATAGCTCTAAAACAATAAATATCACGAACCGTACTTTATCTTTATACATTTCTTTGACTAGCACAAGTAGTATATTTCATCATCTGGACTGTCAAACAACAAACTGTGAAAGCACAGTAACAGTAGGCAGTACCATGCGGACGTTTCGGCGTGCAAATTTAAAATCGCAGCTGAATTATTAAAACCAAACATACAATCGTAGCGGGTAATTTGCAAAACTAAGAATCAGTTTGAATTGTTGTCATAACAGTGTCAATAACATAAAATATAACATATTTGTTTTAATGTGTATTCATTTTGCATATGTTACTACGACAGGGATACGTTTGAAACTCAGTTTGAAGGACTTTCAACATTACAAATGTACCACTGATTCCAATTTATACCGCTAAAAGTATTAATAATGGCGCAGAGATTGAATAAAGACCGAATACATGCCACTTTGTTCTTCATTTATATACGCTAGAATATACAACTGAGATCATGTATATGTTTATTTATTTAATAGGAAACATATAAATCTAGATTTAAATTTTCGTGTGACAAGTCCTGCATGAAATAAGATAATAATTTCGTGAAATCGTCAACAAATGTAGAAATTCTCCATATACTCCTATAGAAAATTTGTATCTTTTCGCGACAACGGTTTGTAGCTTTTAGCGAGCCTAAAAATGTTGTATCATTTAGCTTTAGTTTTGTATCTTTTAGCGAACCTCGATTTTGTATCATTTAGCGCTGGTTGTAGTATCACATCTTGTGATGCAGTATACTGGTAGCAGGATATTCAATTGTTCCCAGTCAGTTTGCCGATCAACTGGTGAATTGGAATGAATCGTCTACCATCAGTGTGTACAGTTACTCTTCCTGTTGACATATATACAAATTCAGCGCCTATATAACGATAATGATGTAGCAAGATTACAAGTACATCCGCGTCTGGAGAGTGAACTACTAAACAAGTTATCCCCCTATTTGCCTCGTCTTTGGCGTGAAGTATCATGACCGTGTCTGCTTCTTCTTGGTAAGTGTCGATTTCCTGCTGATTAGAACGACTGTAACGCATTTTGTTCTTTTCCCACCGTTTAGCAGAAGTTCTTCCTCTGGTTTTAATTCATGCTCCGCCATGTATCCTATGTATGCTATTTTTATGAAATGCATCCATAATAAATTGAACTATATTAACTAACTTGGTGCGTGCATTTTGTTTCAGTAATTATATACATTTGACAAATTGTTATGGATCAGCATGTTTGAAAAAAAGAAGAAAAAAAAGAATAGCTTATCTGAAACATTACCATAATTTAGCGACAATATCCTGAAGCAGTTATGGATCAGCATGTTTGAAAATAAAAAAGGAATAGCCACTTCGTATTTACATAGTCTGATATAAGATTTTGAAAAATGATCATGACAGACTCGGTCTTGATGACTGAGGTCACGCAAAGAAATTTTCAAATTGACATTTTGAGTCATGCTTTCGATAATTGAACATTTTAATTAATATCAAAATTGCATAGTTTTACATTCATGACTATTTTCAAGTAGCTATTCAGTAAGGATTGTCATGTCTCAGCTGGAATATTTAATATTTAAGTAAAAATTCATAATGTAGTCATCATGTATATCACGATAGGGTGGCCGGGAAAACAGAATGAATTCAGTACCGTATAAAACTGAATTTGTAGGGTTTGAAATGGTTAATAATTGATTATAACACGTGCGACTTTTTTTTTACTGCGGTGCGTTAAAATGTCACGCATCGTATCGTGCATATTCAAAATTGTGCGTCGTACAGTAGCAGTTCAGCGTCGCGAGTGCGAGTGCAATAATATGAAACGCCATGTTTCCATAAACACTATATACATTCTTTGATACCAAATATTCAATTATTATGATAAGTAATAGCTTGCAACATATGTTGCTGTGATCCCCTATGCATAGAGGCCACCTGAGCTAAAATAGGCGAACCTCTTGCCGCGCAGGGGAAGAGTGTCTTTCTCCTCACCAGGAGGTCATTGGTTCAAATCCTGGATTATAGGGTATGTTGATCGTTGAATCAACAGCCGTTTTCACTGCTAGCGAATGCTGGCTAGAACTTCACGAAATAAACAGCAAACATATAAATAAGTTGCAGCACTTCTAATAAAAAATAAAAAGAACAACCTTGATACAGATCCTCTAGCTTCTTGTTTATAAATACGGTAGTCGAAAGATTTGAATAGATACAATAAACAAAAAGCGATACAAAAAGGTAAAAGGGTAAACAATTTATGCCCCCGCTTGTAATACAAAATATATCGGTAATTCATATAAAATAAGACGGATATTAATAAATCTTATAACTGTCTTTTCTCAGATAATTTAAAAGGACACAGTATTACGGCATTAGAACCGGATGCTAAATATGCCACTGTTCAGTTATGCATAACTTCCTCATATACAGTTTGAGAAAATCCCTATAGTAAGTCCGCAGTACGTGGTACGCAGTACGTGTCGAAGTAAGCTGAAAATCTCTTATATTTACTACATTTCACTACAAATAAATGTGACACTAAACTGATGTGTAAAGCAAGGATGACATAATTTTCAATGCGCATGCGCGAATAACTTGGAAAGGCTGAAAATGATCAAATCCGATTCAATATAATGCAAATATTGCAAACATATAAGCCACAAGGAACAGAATCAAATAATAACAATGTCACAATTGTTAAGATTACACGTTAGAATTTTCACTTTCCGAGTGTCAAGCGAAATTTTACAGAAAATATGACTCGAAAGGAGAAAATGGTCAAATCCGAATCCATGGCACAATATCTATATGCCCGGCCCTGATGGGCCGTGCAACAAGTAGCTCCTTATTTTCCCCGCTGCATAAAAACATCTTTGGTACTTTCAGCTCACCTTGGATATCGACACTTTTACAACTACTTATGCTGCTGTCTCCTCTACCTTTTCGTGTCTCTGTTTTCAAACTATTTTCGCCTTCAAGTCAGACATTGTTTTCACATTACTTCTTTGCATTGAGCTGAATATGTTTTTCTCAGGAGGATCTGAACCATCACTTTTTGCGACCAGTCGTTCAGATACAAACGATTCAAACATCTTAGAGCCTCTCTTTAGTGATCGTGTCATCCACTGCTGAACTTTCTCTGTAGCATGAACACACCAGCTTTTCAGGTGTATTGGTAAAATCAAACGGGTCTATGTATTTGTTTTCAAAAAGGTTTGCCATTTTCGCTACAGTTTTCTCATAGTTTTTCTCGTTTCGTTTTTGTATCATTAAGGTGTTTGGTGATTCCATCGTCGTTTTTGTTGTCTTTCATGGAATACCATGGAATATCGAGATGCCAAAGGTAGTGGCAGAAACCAACGGATAGGTGCATTATCTTTCAGTGCCAGGCCGATGATTCCACCCGAGCCCCTTAGGGCTTTATTCTGAGTTACCTCAAGGGTTTGGCGTATTGGTGCGCTGTCCAGTTTGGAGACCTTGTAGACTTCAGGAGAGGTTTCATAGGTGCTGATACTCTAATCGGGCTATACTTTCGGCCCCTCTTCTCGGAACTCGTCGAGCAGTAGCGCCACATGAATCGCGATGGCTTCGCAGTAGCTCTCTATTAGGGTGGATACAAATCCTCGTTCATGCATCTGAGTCTAGACAACATAGATGTGACATCTTGATGTACATCTTTGTTGTTGTTCACGCACCAGTTCTGAAAGTTGATCAATAGGTGGCTGTATAAAACCTCGTCGATCAACTTGAAGGCTGTCATTGCACGGTCAAAATCCTTCCCGGTCAGGATATTGGCCGCTGTAGCTGAGGCATATGTTCCAGCATCAGTCAGAAGATTCTTCAAACAGACACGTTATGTACACTGAGCTGTAGACTGTAGGTTTGACCATGATGATTGGGTTGTAGGCAATGGTAGAGACTGGTTGCGAAAAATATGCTCCAGTTTGGAACTTTGTTATCTTCAGCTAAGTCATCACAAAAGGCAGAACACCGTCCCAGTGAGTACAGCAATTCATTAAGTCTAGCTTTCTTGACAGTACTTGGTTCTGATGGATTTATCTCCCCTAGTGTGACAGGGCTTTCGAAGACAGAGTTGGCCTTTGGCTCGGCTTCTTGTCAGGTGTGATGCTACATAGACTATCACCAGGTAGGGACTTTCTGTTAAAATGTTCTGCTGGCTGACTTCTCTAGTCGTCGACTTGGTATGCTTGCAACATTGGCACTGGATGCTAGAAGCTATTGATAACATGTGTTGTCCTTTTTCCAACCACCGTCCTCTCGTTATGCAGTTACCTGCTACTGCAACAGATTCCCTCCTCTCTGTTTCGAAATAATATTGTCTGGCACAATTCCTCCAGATGGAGTGGATGGCTTTCTAGGCTGCTGACGTTAGAAACATTCGGAGATCTGGATAACCAAATGCAGACATGTCTTCAATAATGCGGCGACTGTTAAATTCTTGGTAAAGATGAACACCTTATCCAAGATGCTTTGGCGATGGCGTGGATGTAAACTAGAGCCATTATGTCACTGGAAAATGCTAAACATTTTCTGTTTGTAGTTTCTGATGCAGCATTGAAACATTTTTGTCAGACAGCCAACATATAGATTTATAAAGCAAGGTCTCGCAAAAATATCCGCATCCCTCGTCTGTAGCTACTTGAATAAAACGTTATTTTTAATGTAGACAGGTAATACACCTTATTGTGGACTACAATAGGTGTTTATACTCTTGTTTCAGTCTCTCTACTGCCCTTTTGTACCCCTTATTATATTTGTCAGATCACTATGTACATTTGTGGGTGGAGTACGACCATCAGTTCGTGCATAATTCAGGTACGTTGCAAGACAGCCTTTTCTCTTATGATAACGGGCTCCAATTTGCAACAAGATAACCATTGTGTTGTAACACTACTTAAACTATTAATAATTATTGTGTCATTTATCTCAAGAGCTGTTTTAATACCTTGTGATAAATGGTGTTCTGGCCTGTAGAAATAGAGCTTTCTACGTAAACTCAACTTCGCATATATCCATATGATGAAGATTTACAGTTAGGATCGCAATGAACAAGATCAAATAAAGCATTGTTTTTTCTAGTCAAAATTATCACTACTGGATCTTGTTTTCAATGGTGTTTCAATGTTTTCTTTGTTCGCCATATTCAAAATCCAGCATAAATCGAGCAAGCGGTTCTGAAATGAAATCTTATTGATTTGAGTTTTATATACATTGTATTTGTGTGGATAATCCAGAAGTTTGTGAAATAATATAAAAAAGCTTCATTTTGAAATATCAGGACATATTAAAACCGCTTTACATTACGTTTAAGGAATTATAGGTAAGCCGAATTAAAAAATATTGTTTCAGGGTAGG
Source organism: Mercenaria mercenaria (assembly GCF_021730395.1). Lineage (NCBI taxonomy): Eukaryota > Metazoa > Mollusca > Bivalvia > Venerida > Veneridae > Mercenaria > Mercenaria mercenaria. The sequence goes on from NW_026463491.1 coordinate 7,500, forward strand.
TAGGTAGGCAGGTACATTTTTATGTAATAGTGTGTTCGCTTAGAGCCATATTTTGGGCCCCGTGCGATTATTTTCTTTCTAGTGAACTCTTCTCTTACTATTTAACACAGCTGGACATAACTATAGAATAAAAGAGTATAATATCTAATTTATCTATCACATTTATAAGTTACTTTCTACTTTCTACTTTTCGTTGCTGTTGCTGTGACATTCCTGTGTCTTCGCTATTGACCCATTCAAACAGATGTGTCGTCGCCAAACCCTTTAACCGTGAAATATCACTCTTCCGTAAAATATACACAGCATTTAGTGAAAACTGACATGATGTCTGTGGAGCATTTACAATCATTTCAGAAATGTTTAAGCTGCTGTATGAAACACTCATTAAATTTGCTTCAAACATTTTCTTGACAATGTTAGATTTGAAGATTGAATACTGCTTAAGCCGGTGCTAGGGGGTGTGAGTTGTGTTGCATTTTCCATTACTGCTCATGAACAGACTCAAACAAACCGAGTCTACAATTTTCACTGTTTGTGTTGTTCTCGGTGTTTCCGAGGAATCTACTTTTCAGGTTTTATTTAACATATGTTCGTAAATATCTTCTCTGTATTGTTTTATACCTGTAAATATGTATCAAATGTCTGATCACAACAACACTAAGCTCCAGTAGCACAACTTTGCACGATATGGAAACTATGTACGGATATGACATATTAAACATACATTGGTAAAATGTGCCCTAGCGCTTATGCAACAGTCTTTTCTACCATTCGAGAATGCATTTAATGTGATGATCGCGATTTCTCTGACAGAGACTGACTTTGCCGTCAGTAGGGACACAATGGACCGCGCTAAAATCAGATACGAAACGATTATTGTTGCAAAAGCAATAGAGTCAAATATGACTGAAAATAAACAAACACCCCTAGTGCTAACTAGAAGAGTTACAATGATTCTTTTAGGAAACAAGAGCTCCGCAATGCGGAGCAATACACGCCCGAATGTATGACATGTGACCCATAATTGTGACCTAGACCTTGAAGCCAGCTATCCGAAACATGCACTCAGCATGTTGTCTTGATGTGGTGAACATTTGTGCCAACTGCTTTAAAATCCTTCAAGCAGTTCAAGAGTTACAGAGCCGATAGGAAACAAGAGTCATATTTGTGAACATCTGTTACGATTGTTTGTTTCTTGTCAAGACAGGCAATAGCAAATATTAGTTGTTGAAAGAGGCCAATGCTCTGTGGATGAAAAATTACAAACGGCGATGAAAAAGTCTTACGTCTAAATCCGACAATAAACACAAAATATGCCAAACTATTGTCGATGAAACAAATACATACTCAGGATTAGCAATTCAGTTTTTGGACGGAAAGTTTAACATACAAGAACTTTCCTCTACAGCTAAATTCTTTAGGGAAAAATGATACTCATTCCTCAGGCTGGTACTCAGTTACCGCTGACAATCAAGATCTTATTTGTAAGTCTAGACCTATTACATTGCATGTTATCTACGTTGGTTGATTCTTGGTCCTTCCGCGGAAACCAAGAATGACAATCTGAACATGTCAAGGACAGACACGTTCCCAACTCGTCACAGAATCTTATCTGCTCCACGCATACATCCACAAACCTACTGAAACTTTTCGTGGTTATAACTAATAACATTTACAGGTTACAGCCGGTGTATTATACATTAAACATCAAGAAATATAGTACTAAAATCTTCTTACACGGGTTATATATTTATATAGACTACTCTTAGCCCATTAGAATCAGTTAGCTAATAATAACCGTTATTAAATGTTGTGCCAGCCCTTGACAACTGACAAAGTTATCACAGAACTTTCAGGAGTTCCTAAGAATGCCAGACGATGGCAAATGTTTCATCACACAATCGTGATACCCATAATGAAAAGTTTCCATCTCACAAACGGGGCTAAAATGACCGACATATTCTAAAATGAAGGTAACAATCCAAACTATGGACTATGGAAAGTTTATTGTGTAAAGACACTATTATTGTTCAGGTTTTTTCAAGTTTTTAGATCTATGGAAACTATTAATCCTAACATTTAAATGGCTTCTAGCAGAATAAAACATATCTATGGGGAAAGAAATGTTAGAAGAATAGTAGGAATTCTAATCAGTGCATTTGATCAAGTGCGATTTTAAACGGTCATTGTGGAGTTCAACGCGTTACGACTGATGGTGTGTCAGCAAATTGGTACTGTGTTCATGTGTAGTAGAGACATAAAGCACACATAAACAGCTACAGCACTATTGGAATATGACGATATTCGTATATTTTGATGGTATAGCATATATCAAACAAATATATTCAACAAGAAAATAATCTGTTGAAATAAAGTGGGTGGGGCAAGATATGTTTTTATTATTTCACATTATTTAATTGTTTATATGCTTGAATATTGTTATTACATTGACAACACATATTCTAGAATGGAAAACCGGAGAGAATAAGATGAAGTTTTGCTGTGTAAATAAATAATGAAGTACGCAAAGTTATATTTTCAAACTTGGCCGCCATTTTGATGACGTCATAGATCGGTCCAGTCGCGGAACTCGGACTGGCGACATGTCTTTTTGTGACATTTAGACATGGTCTTACAGTCTGGTATATGTCGCCATTAATCTTTTTTCCGATCGCACGGGATCCCCATTCTGAATACACTATAAACTGTGGTTATGAATACAGAGAAACAATGTTAATATCAATATTTCATATTTGTTTGTATATACAAACATATAGATATCTTTGTTTCCCTTCTCGCAACCAATGTCAGGTAGGGGAAAATGCTTTTCTTTATTTATCAATACATTTATAAAGGTATTAGGCCCATAATAGAGTACCTGCTTTTTGAAGAGTACTCAATTCCTACCATAAACCTACTTTGACTGCAATTTTCAGTGGGGGTGGGGGGCGTAGGTTCAAGCACTACTGGGGCCAATTTTTTCCCCCTTATTTTCCTTTTTTCTAGTAAGTTTTTACTTCTTTCAAGACTTATTATTGATATATTGTACAAAAGTGGAAAAAATTCATTTGATAAGCGATTTCTTGCTGTTCAAAGTGAATTTACCTCTGAAACAGAAGGGGTAGACATCTTTAAAAATACTGAGTTACATGTGGTAAAAGTTCTCTATTTTGCCTTCATTCTTTAGATTACATATTGTGGAAGAAATGTAGGTAGGTTTTACTTCTGCCCCAAGGTTATTTTTGAATGAAGTGAGCAAAATTCAAAACAGACCCGCAGGATTCAACCTTATTTTTTCAATGTTGGAGTTAGAATTCTGTCTCATTAAATCCGTTTACTTGAGGCACCCTAGAAAAAAATGATATTGACAGTTTTATTTTAAGTTTTATAATTGTTTCTTTTATAAAAAATAATGGTATAATGAATTCTCTGCAAACGTTTTGGATAAAGGCCATCACTTTGAAATTTGTCTCTACTTGAGCTTGAGGAAAGACCATAAATTATACAAAATTTATAAAAAACGGCAGTTTTTAAAAATTTGCAACACAGTGCGAAGCACGGTCAACTGTAAGAATATACCAAGCAAATGCCATTTTTTAAACATTACTATTAGGGGTCTAATACCTTAAGGTAACATTTCAATTTAAAAAAAACATTTGCAACACAATAATACACAGTCAGTCTTTTGTTCATGCCCACAACTGTGTTAGGCGCCATAATATATTAAGTTTTAATGTTATGAAAGTGTCTTTTGGTTCACTGAGCAAGTGGTTTAAACTGCTATTAAGGTCGTGACAATTATGTATCAAATGAAAGTTGCAACTTTTTACAATATTTTCTGACAAGTCTTGAGCCTAATTAGTGAACTGCATGACATATATGACAGACCTGCATTCCCTATAATGTTTAAAAATAAGTACTTCTTTGAGAGAATATACCTTTATTAACAGGCAACTAAGTTTCTTCATCTTTGTCTCCTGTCTTAACTGGTAGGTCTAGTAATTTACATCATCAGTTCTGCAAGAATAATGGTTTGTGCTGATTTAACATAATATCTTCATGCATTTATTTCATTTTCCTAGCAGTATTAATATATAATATTTAAAATTACTATTAGTGCTGCAAATCATCGCAAATTACTTGCATATTTAGAGGAGTAACTGGTCTATGTGTTACAACAATGGCTTTTATGTATCTCAGAGTCTTTCTAGACCTGCAACTCATTCGATTTGATCTGGACGCAAAGTCTGAGAAATCCAAGATGGCTACCAAAACAGAAAATTTTAAGGAATATTAGTACGCATCACTTTCCCTTTCCACGGTTGAGTTCAATAGGCATATAAAATCTAATATGGTAACAGTTATACTACTAATGCGATATATATATATATAGGATATTTGTTTGTTTTTCGTGAATTTGGAATATTTCAAAGTTAGTTTTTCAGAACTCATAATTATTCTTCAAAAAAGATATTTATCTTATATCGTTCCTAACTATAGGAAAATAACTCGATGTGATTAATACAAATAATTCGCTGTAATATCATTGACTTGTCCGAAAGCTGACAAGGATGAAATACGAAACATAACTGATATATTATATCATTCTCATCAGAAATATTTAAGAAAGTCTGCGATAGTCTTTTCTTGTTTTTACATTTAAACTCAATTTGATCTTTTATAACGTTAAACAAATTTATAAATTTATTTAAAAAGTAATGCATTGGCTGTCGTGTATTATTAGATAAAATACGAAACATAACTGATTCCAGTTTTTAATATCAGAATGCATTACTTTATATATCATTTTACATTGATTACATATATTACACATATTAAGACCTCCATCAATCCGAGTATATACTTAACTGGAATTACGCGCGTTTCAATTTCAAAGCTTATTATGAATACAACAGACGTTTTTTGAAAAAGTATTTTTCCCTTAAATCCTCTGGCTTTCCATACTTGAAGACAGTTTTTTTTAAAATGAAATTATTTTTTTCATCAAAATTTGTGTCAATATTGTAGCCCTGACAAATACCATGAGTTTTAACATGAAATGTCTTTAAATTTTGGATTATTTTCTTTTGACTTTCCAATGAAAATACCAGTTGTTTTTATCTTTATTCATTTCAGCTCCAGATGAAAGTTCATAATCTCGCAGGTTATTAAATATTTCAAACAACTGTGGAATATGCGTAAGTCCTTGGAAAATCAAGCTGAAGAATTAAAAATCATCATGGATTCAATGGAAATAGCTAGGAAATATTGATCTAGGAGCTGCATAGCATAACAAAATGGATGGAAGTTGGAACACAACTGGCTCAAATGCTGGCATATTACGTAAGGTTGAGTTGATGTCTTGTGATAATTAACTACAACCAACTGTCGCCAGTAAAATCTACCACACGATAGTGAACCAATGGAAAAAAGTAGAGGAAACACACATAGATATCTGTAGCTACATGAATGGCAAGGCCTAGCAACCAAGCTGAAAAATGTAATGTTCATTATTTCTTTTGCAAATTTAATTATAGCTAGCCCGTTCTATATAGGATTGTCTCCTGTATAGTTCATGACTCCTGTATGGCTTGAATATTAGTATAATCCAGTAATTTTAAAGGCAGCAAAGGGAGGTAATTAAAGAATATATTTCAAGGGAGATAATTTATCTGGAAAAAAAAAGAAGTTCGGCACTGTGAGTGATATCGATTTATATCCAGTTATTTTCCAGTATTTCACCAATAAGCATAAAATAAATTATTATTCTGTTTGATTGCACATGCCATTGGTTCTGCTTGTAAAATATAAAGAAATGGCGCGATTGGACAACCTTGTTTTATAGAACGGGAAATTTGGAAATATTCTGAGATGAACCCATTGGTTTGTATTGACGTTTTAGAACCCATTTCCGAAATTTATCCCCAAAATTATATTTTTGTAAGATTTAGCCATTCCCATTCTACTCTATCAAACGCCTTCGTTTGATCAAGAAAGATTATAACTTCATTTTTATTTTCGAGATCAGTGTAATATATTATGCCTTGAATAAGCCTGTTTGCTTCAGAAATTTGTCTACCCTGAATATAACCCTTTTAATTAATTTAGACAATAATGGATTTAGTCTCTGTGCTAAACATTTTGAAATGATTTTGTAGTCAACATTAAGAACTGTTAGAGGTCTTTTTATATCATATCTTTTCCCCGTTTTTATATAACAGTGATAAAACAGCTAGATAAACTAAAGGAATAAAAAATTCTGATACAACTTTTATTAAATACTAGAATTTCTGGTACCATTCAGCGATGATACCGTCTTCACCCTGTGATATTGTGAGTTTAAACCTCATTTCTTCTTCCCGCAAATCAGAATCAAGAGCGTTTTTGTCTTCGAAACTAATGATATTGGTTACGTTAGAAACGAGTTTTTCTGCTGAATAAATATCAGTACCTTCTGAAGTAAAAAGACTTTTATAAAATATACATTGTTCTTCTAAGATTGAATTTATATACCATTTTCTTAAATTAAACTGTTTTTTTTTTCCGCCAGAGGTGTTACAGGTTCTTAATACGACAGCGCCCTCTCATCGGCGTGATCGTATCTTTATATAGGCCATATCGTCCTCATCTGATATACCGTCGATGAGAAACGCTGTCATATTAACGTACAGTTGTTCCGCGCCCTCGTCGGAAATGTGTATTCCCGTCGGATCTCCAGCATCATACAGGGAATGTACTACTTTGTTGTTTTTTTAAGAAAATTTCATCATTTTCCAAATAATGAAAAACATTACTTCTACAATATTAAAGAACTTTTTTATTTACATATTTTACATATTTTGCGTCCGAGTTTGATGCGCTTGACTGGAGCGCTGTTTCCCATTCTCGACATATAATGCTGGAGAAAGCAACCGGACACTTCGGCCATTTCTGGCATGTCATTTGTCCCTAAGTGGATTATCAATCCATTTACAGTGCTGTCTTTATGAGAAATGATTTACTCTTTGACATTTTCACAATTTTCTAAGGATAATCCAGGCACTGATTTATTTTTAATGTTTTTTCTCCTATATGAATTCTCTTTGTATCAAAAATGTTTCCTTTCCACGTGTTTGCTTTGGTGCATTACTCTCCATAAAGTGAAGTGGCTTCTCCAGTATGGACGGGGATTTTGGTGTCTCAGCATTGCCGAGTTGTCGAGCGTGGATGCAGAAGAATCTGTGTGATTCTGAGTTTCGGAAACTCATTTAATCTGAGTCCAGGTATTTTCCAAGTCCGATGGGCATGTAATAGCTTCTTTTATCACAGGCATTTTGCTAAGAGACCCGCGAACGGCCCCTTCTTCGAATTCAAGTATTCAGAATCCTTCTTATTTTAGAGGCATATTCTCCGTACCATTCATTTTGAGAGTGTCCTTCTTTTTGACAGTATATGCAGATGATGTCGAACGGACAGTCTTTATTTAAATGATCACCACCTTTACAATTGTGACACAGTTTCTTTTGTCGATTTTCGGTTGGAACATTTGAAATACGGATGACTCGTGGCACCGCAATATTTACATTCAGTTCTGTTAATTATCAGCGGATAATCTAACAGTAAATCTACCGATATCCGTTACATGAGGTAACAATGGAACACAATTCAAAAGTTTTTGAATTTCTGTGCCCTTGATTTTCTCGGTCACTTCTCCAAACTTCGTCAGAGCTTGTATTGAAACTATATCAGGCATTTCGTAAAGTGATGATTTTGTCAGCATCTGTTATGTATATATATGTTATGTATATATAATGGTATTGAACACGTAATCAATGAAGAATTGACCTTGTTTTTTGACATGTTCCGAACTCAGTGTTATGATACACTCACAGAGACTTTATGTCTTTTCTGTCAATAAATGAGGCTGTTGAAAAAAGTATTTCTTCATGGGAAACACGATTCAAGAATTTCGTCGAGAAATGAACAGATAATGGTCTTGTCATAAGACCCAAAGTCCGCCATGTACGTCATTTACAAAAAAAAGAACATCAACAAAATGGCGTCGTTAGAAAAATTCTTTCAAAACTAGACACCAAAATCTCCAAAGGAGCAGTAAGTTATAGCTTAAACTTAATTTCTCATTGTAACGATCAAAATTGAACCGACACAAGTATGGATTTAGTGATATATTAGATAAAAAGTAGGAACTGTAATTTTATCGGAACGTGAATTACATTTGAACATTTGCGGACTTTTGGGTTTTCTATTTAGATATCGAAAGGCTCGATATTGTAACATTTAATTTTATTTTCTGGTACTCATGGAAAGCAAGTATTTTTGTAGCAAGCTAAGAACTGAATGCTAATTTTTGTGCGTTTATACGGGTAAAAACCACATTTGGACTTCTCGCAAATCATCTAAGAGTCTCTAGCTGTAGCAAAAGGTTCTAATGAGGTTTTTACCCGTATAAACGTACAAAAAATAAATGCCAGTATATTCCACCATGTAATTGTTTGTTTTGCGTAAAACATCGTATCTGTTTTCTGGCATAAACAGTTTTATTTATTATAATTATTACTTTTTTATTCGTCATCAGAACTTTCGTTGTCCACGGCAAAAGACCGATGCCAAGTGTATACATGTTCATGCACATCATATCCCCCGGCAAAGCACATGCATGTTTCGCTGCATATTTCACACCTGCAGACGAGGTCATTCAACAGTTCAGCGTTACATCAAATCCACACATCGCTACATGTCAGCTATTTGGGGAATGTTCCTGGGGTGGACAAAACTCTGGGCTTTGACGCACCTTAACTTAAGCAGGGTTTGCGTATTATTGCCGCCATTCAGACTGATAACAAACTTCGTGCACGCAGTCCGCTGAAGGTCAGTAAGCAGTAGTTCCTCACCAATGCGGGAGAGTGATTGGTACTGTGACGCCCTCTCTGTCAGCATTTTAAAATGCTCCTCGCTTACCCATTGCAAAAAAAATCCTGTGATGTTAGTGTTACTGGTAGCAGGATATTCAATTGTTCCCAGTCAGTTTGCCAATCAACTGGTAAATTGGAATGAATCGTCTACCATCAGTGTGTACAGTTACTCTTCCTGTTGACATATATACATGTGCAGCGCCTATATAACGATAAATGATGTAGTAAGAGTACTAGTGCATTCGTGTCTGGAGAGTGAACTACTAAACAAGTTATCCCCCTATTCTCCTCGTCCTTGGCGTGAAGTATCATGACCGTGTCTGCTTCATCTTGGTTAGTGTCGAGTTCCAGCTGACAAGAACTGTCTGTGGTGACTGTAACGCATTTTGTACTTTTCCCACCATTTAGCACAAGCTCTTCCTCTGGTTTTATTTGCTTACACGCATATGCTCCGCCATGTATCCAATATAGAACTGTACAAGTCTCTCCTTATTTCCCCGCTGAATAAGAACATCTTCCAGTCCTTTGGTACTTTCAGCTCACTTATGCTATTGTCTCCTCTACCTTTTCATGTCTCTGTTTTCAAACTATTTTCGCAGTATTGGTCGAAAATGATATGAATTTTTGTAACTTTTGGCGAAATGTCACGAGCTTTATTGATTGTGTACGACTGGAACTTAGCTGCCACGTCAGTGAACGGTACCGGTACCGTTGTATTCAAATACAATTTCAGATGGGACTTTTTATATGCCTTTATCCGTTAAAACATTGTTGCTCCATTAAGGATTTCTGCCTTTGATTTCTTCGCTGTTTTCAGTCCATCAAGTCTGACATTGTTTTCATATTACTTCTTTTCATTGGGCTGAATATGTTTTTCTCAGGAGGATCTGAACCATCACTACATGCGATCAGTCGTTCTTATACAAATGATTCAAACATCTTATTGCCTCTCTCTAGGCATCGTGTCATCGACTGCTGAATGTCCTCTGTAGCATGAAACCCTGTGGCAAAGTGCGTTGGTAAGATCAAACGTGTCTATGTAATTGTTTTCAAACAGGATTGCCATTTTCGCTACAGTTTTCTCATAGTTTTCTCGTTTCGCTTTTGTACCACTGTAGTGTTTGGTGTTTCCATCGTCGATTCTGTTGTCCATACTATCGAGATGTCAAAGGTCGTGGCAGAAACCAACGGGCAAGTGCATTTTCTTTCAGTGTTATAGGCCGATAATTCCACCCGAGCCCTTTAGGGTTCTATTCTGAGTTACCTCAAGGGAGTAGTCTAAAAACACATTGTTAAATTTTCAGGATACCAGTTTATCTGTAAAACCAGGAATCCATTCTTTCACTTCTGTCGGTAGTCTGTTCATATAGTGAAATATTGAATTGCCATATACTTAGCGTAAGTTGTGCGATTCTACGCAAACAACAAAGGCATGAGTTTGGCGTATTGGTGCGCTGTCTAGTTTGGAGACCTTGTATGTCTAGAGAAGTTTCATAGGTGTTGATATTCTTAACAAGTAATCGTCCCGTATCCGGAACGTTGGTGATATTTTCCGCCCCTCTTCTCGGAACCCGTCGAGCAGTGGCACCACATGAATCGCGATCGCTTCGCAGTAGCTCTCTATTTCGGAGAGTGGATACAAATCCTCGTTCATGCATCTCTGAGTCTTGACAACATCGATGTGACATCTTTTTTTTTTTTTTTTTTTTTAATCTAGTAATATTTTATTAAAATGTTTAATAGGACAGCAACGGAAAAAAAATGAAATTGTTGGGTCTCCTTGTCTGCAGCCACGTTCAACTTTGAAAAAATTGGAGAAAAGTCTATTCAGTTGTACACAAACCTCTGTATTATACAGGAACAGATTGATCCATTTCTTCATCATGTTACCAAATTCAAAGAAATCTAATATTTTTTCAATAAAGTTAAAGGATATTGAATCAAATGCCTTTTCGAAATCTATCAGTACAAGTAGCCCTGGAAAATCATTTGCTTCATAATGTGATATAGTAATGTTTCACCAATATTACGACCTCTAACAAATCCGACTGGTCATTTGAAATAAGTAGATTTAATACTTTTGTCAACCTATTTGCGATGCTACCAGAAGCCAGTTTATATAGCATATTCAAAAGTGTTATTGGTCTCCAATTTTTTAAAAATTGTTTTGGTTTATTCTCTTTGGGATGCAAGTTATTCCTAGCTAAAAAGCATTTGATAAAAAAGCACAGTTTATTGCTCTAACAAGAAAATGCCCTAATTTCCCCCAAAACACTTTGATTAACTCGGAAGTAAAACCATCACATCCAGGACTTTTTTTAGTGTTTCATGTACCTCACTATAAGTTAAAAGACCTTCAATTGCATTGGCTTGTTCAGCACTTAATTTCTGTACATCATACTCATCTAGTTCATTTTCTAGTTTAAAATCATCCACTAACACTGTTTTACTGTAAAGAGTTTTTTCGTTTCTTGTAAGATTTCATTTTGGTCAAAGATAATCGATCCATCAGCCTTTTCAAGGAATGATATTGTTTTGTTTGAAATATGAGCTTTTTCCAAGTCACAGAAATATTAGTGTTTTCCCCGTTATCCACCCAATTTGCTCTAGACCCTTTAATTTAGTATTTCTCAGTTCTTCTAACTGATTTTTCAGGAAAGTCAATTTGTCATTAGTATCCGATAAACATGATTCAATATCTGTAATTTCTTTCAAGAATTTCTTTCTTTCCTTAGCTATATAACTTGCATATGATATACTTTTCCCCCTAATTTCCATCAGCAGTGTTTCTAGGAATATTTCATCATTAACGACAAATTGAAGATTAGCTCTGTCCATATTCAAAACATTTGTCCTATTATATATGGGTATGCAGTATTGTAAAATACCCATTATTTTTTTTTTTATTAATGCTGTTTATAATGTCAATGTCATGTAGTAGAGAATTATTAAATTTCCAGAACCCTTTCCCATGCACTGTTGCTGATAGTGACATTTCTAGACATATGCTTGAATGGTCTGATTTATAACTAATATCAATATTACATTTCCTGGCATAAATTTCGGGACCACCGACACTTTCTGAAAAAAAAGAAGAATTAGTTGCAGATGTTGAACCGATAAAACAGTATTCAAATATTATAGAAAAGTTGAACGAAAAAGATTTAATTGAGATATGTGAAGGAGACAAAAATGGTTCCTTCTTTAAATACATGTAATATTTATTTCCAATATTCGATTGACATTCAGGTCAGGGGTGTAGGTACAACCACTGATTATAACGTACCATGTTACGTGTAAACCGTATTAGTTGTTTAAACTACTTTTTGACCGAGGAAAACGCTAAAACACGACAAAATCAGAACTGCAGCTCACAAGAATTGATACAAATTTCTCATAATCAACCAGTATATACAAACTCCTCACAAGAAAGATACAGATGATAACTTTTGTTTGCGCAAGAGATCATACAGTATAGACAGGATACCTGTCTAAAGTTTTGTACAATATCTTCGTGAAGTATTGCAATTTCAATGCGAATTATATGATAAATACAAGTGTATACATCAACTTTGATAGGTTAATATTTCTCCTTTTCATATTCCAGTACTAGCAAAATCCTCGTGTTTCGCTGCCGGTCGAAACACGATGGTGTGATCTTTGGTGATAAATACCGTTTTCGCACGAATATTATAACGTGTTACAGCAAATAAGACACCCGAAAGAATAAACATCTCTGCTGGATAATGACTATATCATTTAATTGATGTTTTTTCCGAAGAAAAGTCTTAAAATTTACCTTTTACTGTAGTCGGTGACCGCTCAATTCGTGTAATCTTTCAAAGTCAGCTCGCAACATCCGGTTGGATACAGTTTTGTTTATATACAGTGAAATCAGTAAATTCCAAACCTTAACTGTGGTGAAAATTTGAAAACAAACATGTAGCAACTGAAACATAAACAGTGAAGAAACTATAATAATGGTCTTCTACAATTACAGTAAATTCCATGAAGAAGATCTATTGTCCTTGTGAAATAACAGTGTTATAACCTTTTGCAAATGTCCTGCTTGTAAAAAAACCCCTTCAATCAGCCTTAACTTTAAGACTTATTTGTGCTTGTGCTACCTGTTATTATATGAACATGTTATCACCCATGAAATTGAAAATTCCTTACACAAACTGCTTATGCTTCCAACTTCGAACGTATTTATTAAAGAAGAGAAGAAAAAAGCATCTAGTAAAAGCAATAGATGTTTAAGGTATTTTAAAATAATGATTATTACATATCATGTAAACAAAAAACCTTTCAGAAAAACAACATCATTAATTACTTATGCATAAAACTCAAAAGTTTTTTTTTCAGGAATAATTGCCTGTAATACCTTTTTAAAGTATACAAACTTTATGCAGACTAACTGTAAACTAACTGCATAGTGTGCAGTTACATAACATCTCCGCAAAAACTACTTAACTGTACAAGAAAGTACAAAAAACTGACTATAGAATTGCATTAACTTACAGGTAAACTATACATCAATTTATTTGCCTAGAAAGGAGTAACTGTTAGTATGATTGAAATATTATTAATATAGTATGCACGGAGGGGCACCTGGGGTCATCCTCCACCATTAAAGCTGGAAAGTCGCCATATGACCTATCATGTGTCGGTGCGATGTTAAATCCAACAAAAAAAAAAAAAAAAAAAGATAAATAAATTTACAGCACTGTTTATGTCTGTTTTCTTTTCAGTAATTTGTTTTGTCTATAGGCTGAAATCGTTTCACTGATACTGTCATAAATATCAAATTTCAGTCTTTCACTTCTTGTTGTCTCACCATAGACAACTCCATTAAAGAACCACGCACTTGTGATTTCATCATGTCTCAGTAGTCTACTGATGAGACCAGTATTCAAACTGGTCACATCATCACTGAGTATCCATCATTTTTCTTCTCTTTCCTTTTCCTCATCACCCGCAATTTGACTTCATTGTTTATGGTCTTCTCCAAAACGGGTTTAATATTACTGCGTTTAGATGGAATGCGATGCAATGCAACTATGTCAGGCTTATCTAAAGTTATATTATGCTTCTGTAAGATTTCCTGTTTTTCCTGGTTTTCTCCTTCAATCATTTGTACATTTGCAATTTTGATGTTATTCTTACGTGAATGTTGTTCATTGTAATTTGCACGCTGCAATTGCATCTCTGCTTCGACGCTGATTCTCATTTTCCAATATTGTTAGGTCATGTATCTTAGTTTTCATCTCCTTCTGCATCTTTTCTACTTTATCAGTTAGCTGTTTGTTGTCATACTCAAGAACAGTTATTCTACATGTGTTTTTTCACTGACCTTGGCTGCTATGATCTCTATCAATTTTCTTTCAAAACCTTCCATAATGTTTGTGATAGTGTTTGGTAATGAGAGCTTCTATTTCATCTTTCTTTAAGACGGTAGTTAATGTTTTTTTTTCAACTTCCCTATGTCGTTATAGATTGTATCAGTTTGGGTTTGTATGTTGGTAGATCTAAACTATTTTCTGCACTGTCATTGCTCAACCTCAGAATGGGTGCGTTTGTCCTTTTTAGGTGGAGGCTGAGTAGGGTCTTGCTTTTGTTTTACTTGTTGTTATTAAGCTTTTTGTAAATTTTTAAAGATGTACAGATGAACAATTAATCACACTTAGCTCTACAGTAGTCTACTTATATATTGTAAATCTATAATCCAAAATCTATAATTGCCCAATGAACCATCCTGAATTCTATTGTAAAAAAGAGTATTGTGTACAGGTAAAGTAATCCAGGTTTATCCAACTATGTCCAATTAGTAATCCATAAAAACAAGTCAGAACAAAGAAAAAAAACCTTTCTCTTCAAATATCTCAAGTCGTCGACTTGGTATGCTTTCAACATTAGTACTGGATACTAGAAGCTGGTCATAGCATGTGTTGTCCAAGAAGATTTACAGATTATACGAACCGTTTAAGGTGTACAAAAGAACAGCAGAGAGACTGAAACAAAAACGATTTCAATATCAATATTTCATATTTGTTTGTATAGGCCAATAGGTGTACAAATGTGCCCCGCTTAAATGAAGGCATCGCGCTTCCTACGGCGCAGCCATGTAACACGATGTTGACAGAAATAATGGGTACGGTGAGTTAAATTTAATGTTTTTAGTTGTCTTCTTTTTACATTAAGAACTTTTAAGAAATCGAGGAATGCAGCGGGGTGTCGTTATTGTCTTGCCGACAAATCCATGCTCAGTTTGTGAAAAAATATATAATATTGTTATTTTGCGAGTGTTTTTCATCGGGTACGGTTACGTGAAAGTTCCAAAGGCTGTGGATATTTCAAGTCATTTTACCCCCTGCTAAAAAAAGGAATGATGTATTTCTGTCGTAAATTATATAAATACATGAAATTTGATCGATTGAGATTAGGACTGGGACGATTACTCGGTGAATCGGATCAGATTCGATTGCTAGGTGAAACCGGTTTCAATTTTGCAAAACCGCTAATAGCTCTAAAACAATAAATATCACGAACCGTACTTTATCTTTATACATTTCTTTGACTTAGCACATAGACCCGCAGTTAAACGACAGCTTATATTTCCGCTAAAACACATGGGACATACTCAGTTGTCAATAATTTGCCTGTCGTGATATATTTAAAATAAAATACACCAAAATATGACTTACTAATTATCACACTGCTTGCAAACGATAAAGTCCGTAAGTTCCTAATGTAATCATTGCTACAGTCGTCAGGAAAGAAACAGCATTTTCAAAATGGCGGTCGATTAACCGGTTCGGTTCGATTTCATACAAATGATTAACCGGTTTCAAAATTCTGAAATCGTCCCAGCCCTAATTGAGATATAAAACATGTCTAGGAAAAGGCATATCCCCTCGTTGCCGACTTTTTAGTCATGTGCCGAAGGCATCTCGATGGTGTTGCAGGCATCGTTAAGGGCGCAGGCATCTCGGATACTGTTGTAGTTAGTCATACGTGTAGTTTCGACCATCTAACATATATTTAGGTATAAAAATATCACTAACCATGTTTTCTTCCAGTTATTGTGTAAAGACAAATCTTCTCAATCTGAATTTTGTAACATTAATAGCTTTTGATTTCTTAAACTAAACTGTGAATGCATGTCTTGCTTTTTCGTTTCTAGCTAAGCTTATGTTTACTAAAGGAAGAAATATCACTATATAGTATTATCAATATCACAGTTCAAATTCAGTCATACCTGATGTAATATTTGTGCACTACGAGTTCACGCATCAACACACCCGTTAACCGGTTCCGAGCAAATCAGTTCGTGGCGGACAAAACAGTTCACCGATAATTTTGCCGGTATCTGCATTGGGGTAAGTATTCTCCATCCAAGAATTGGGTAATGCAAAATGTCTTAAAGATTTTTATTTCTGTAAAAAGTAGCATGAACGAAGAACATGCCTAGTGATTCCCGTTTAAAAGTAACCTATATTTAGTGAGTTATGACGAGTTAAAAGTGTGATTTTGTTGAAAAAATGTGAAAACGAAAGTTTATCGCGGTATATTTAATTCAGTTTTCAACTTAGGTGTATTGTATTAACGTCAACCTTTAAAATAATGTTTGTCCTGTATATTGTCCAATTTTTAAGCGATAAAACGCAATATTCAACGAGTTATAGACAGTCAAACATGACCTGGTCGAAAAAAAGTGTGGCGGCATTGCACAGCTCAAAATTATTTGTGTGGCGGGCAATAGCAGTCCTGTGTCTTTTTTTAAAATTTACTTAAATAAATGGTCTAAATAGTTATATCAAGCTCGCAAGTCTTAAAATAACGTTTTTAATCAGACAATGGCAATTTACACTATTTTTTATTAACAAACGGATGTAAATCAAAGCATATATTAATCATACAACCACCTAACAATGTAATATATCATCAACACGTCTTCCTACATCTTTAAATTATGTTTGCAGTGGTACGGTAGTTTGATGTGAGGCCTTCCCCTTTAGGAACGTTCCACTTTCTTTATTATATCATTTGTGATATTTCTTTCAGGATCACAATGCATATGTACCTGTGCTACTACTGCAATGCAACAGCTGACGTTTATAGCCAGTAAATTCAGCACCTCCGTAATAGCCATAGTTTGACATGTTAAAGTACAAACACATGAGCTTGACTGTCATACAGGAAAAACAGGAAATCGAATAATATTTGAATGTATTAAACATGTATCACATATATTATCCGTTGATAAAAACAATCGGTTACACATATCTCTACTTGAAGAAAACAACACTGAAAATTCTTTTTTATCTGAAGTAGCAGAAGACAATCTTTCACTAAACGTTAACGATAACAAGGAATTAGGAAATACTTCAACATTCAAATTAGAATCCCCTCGATGAAAATTGTTTTCCACAGGCAACACATAAAAATGTGGCTGACGTTTAGCATCTTTGTGTGATGTTAACTTTTCTTCAGTGTCAAAGATTAGTGTACAGGCTTTGCATTGATATTTGTCTAAATGCACCTTTAAATGTCCTTTTAATGAGGATTTAGATTTACAACTTCTCTCACAAATACCGCAGGAGAAGGAGTCCCGTACCACTTCTCCAACTGAAACATCTAAAAGTGACCCGTCCAAAAACGACCCATCCATTGACTCTATTACAGATTCATCCATGTTTCTGCAAATAAATGAAATACAACAAATACAGTGCGTGACAATTGTACTTATAATGATGGCTCTCAGACCTCGGGCAGTGGTTTTGATTATATTTACGGACAAGCCATTCAATGAGTGTTTTATTTCATTACTTTAAAAAATAGATTCTCGTGTGTTTTTCTTCTAGTTGACTGTAGGCCTGCAAAATTTATTGTCAAACTATAGACCGGTCAATATAACAAACTATGGACAGGTGATATATAGAAATAGTCATATAATGACTTTTGTTATTACGTGTATATGTTACAGGTCATTTATTGAACTTGTGATGAATTTGCGTTTTTTAGAAATGGATGCAATGAAAGCAATAACTTAATCAATAAGGAGATCAATAAGTTTCTATACTGAATTTCTAGTAGGAACTCTATAACCTAGCCAAAGAGCTATAAAAATAAATTTAATTTAATTCTAAATGTAACTCTTACTTAAATAACGCCGATTCACGCTCTGACACGAGATCACGCGAGATTACAGCCAGTTACCATTCTGTGTATTTAATACTTCTTTGACTTAGCATATTGATCCAATAAGTGAATGAAAATTGGGAAAATTTGGTAGCTAATTGGATATTTAGACTTGTAAAATTACAAGATTCCTTACATAGATAACCAGTCCATATTTCGAAGAAAGGTCACTATCTTAGATCAACAGGGAAAGCTATACATCATAAGGTCGTGAGTGTGAGTTTGAGTACCTCTGTAACTATTTAATAGAAGACAATGTTCTAAAATCAGATTTATGGGGAGAGGTTGGCAGTATATTTTGTGCCGAACAGGGTAGTACCGGTGCAAAACATAGGATCACCATACGTTAGGTTCGTCGTTGAATAACTGAAATGCTGTCAAGAAATGACGCTACTTCCGGAACCAACAAATAAACGAACAGTGTTCCGTATTCACCAAAACTTGAAAATCTATTTCTGAGGTCTATTATAAATTTTTATGGAGTGGTTGCATTCAGGCCTTGAACAAATAGTAATGATTATCAACTAACAAGCCCGAGTTATTCAGTAAATGTATGTATGATATTTATCGGCATTGCAATTTCATAAAAATTCCAAAAATATGTTCTGTTTACAAAAAGCATGTGCTGGTTAAACAGTGTCAACTATGAACTGGCGATGTGTGTTTAACATTCATTATACGCGTATTTTTCATCACTATATGCATGCATACGAATTGCATCATGTCATCTCCGCTGTATTTTCTGAACATTGCTGAGCTAGTACCACTTGTTTTTGTCAGATTACAATGAGTAAAGAGCTTGATATCACTATCAAGACCATTTATTAAAGTAAATTTAAAAAAAGACAAAGGACTGTTCTTGCTCGCCACACAAATAATTTTGAGCTGTGCAATGCCGCCACACTTTTTTTTCGACCAGGTCATGTTTGAATGTCTATAACTCGTTGAATATTGCTTTTTGTCGCTTAAAAATTGGACAATATACAGGGCAAACATTATTTTAAAGGTTAACGTTAATACAATACACCTAAGTTGAAAACTGAATTAAATATACATTAAAATACATATGAATTTACATCTTTTCAACAAAATCACACTTTTAACTCGTCATAACTCACTAAATATAGGTTACTTTTAAAAGGGAATCACATGACATGTTCTTCGTTCATGCTACTTTTTACAGAAATAAAGATCTTTAACATATTTTGCACCAACCAATTCTTGGATGGAAAATACTTACGCCAATGCAGATACCAGCAAAAGTATCGGTGAACTGTTTTGTCCGCCACGAACTGTTTTGCTCGGAACCGGTTAACGGGTGTGATCAATACATGAGGTATTTAGTAACGTAACAGATTTACTAACTTGTGTTTGTTTGTTTGTTTGTTTTGGGTTTAACGCCGTTTTTCAACAGTATTTCAGTCATGTAACGGAGGGCAGTTAACCTAACCCGTGTTCCTGGGTTCTGTACCAGTACAAGCCTGTTCTCCGCAAGTAACTGCCAACTTCCCCACATGAATTATCAGAGGTGGAGGACTAATGATTTCAGACACAATGTCGTTTATCAAATAGTCACGGAGAACATACGCCCCGCCCGAGGATCGAACTCGCGAACCCGCGATCCGTAGACCAACGCTCTTACCTACTGAGCTAAGCGGGCGGGCTTACTTACTTGTGTTAATAATTAATGAAACCACCACTAAACATAAGCTTAGCTAGAAACGAAAAAGTAAGACATGCATTCACAGTTTAGTTTAAGAAATCAAAAGCTATTAATGTTACAAAATTCAGATTGAGAAGATTTGTCTTTACACAATAACTGGAAGAAAACATGGTTAGTGATATTTTTATACCTAAATATATGTGTTAGATGGTCGAAACTACACGTATGACTAACTACAACAGTATTCGAGATGCCTGCGCCCTTAACGATGCCTGCGACACCATCGAGGGGATATGCCTTTTCCTAGACATGTTTTATATCTCAATTAGGGCTGGGACGATTTCAGAATTTTGAAACCGGTTAATCATTTGTATGAAATCGAACCGAACCGGTTAATCGACCGCCATTTTGAAAATGCTGTTTTCTTTCCTGACGACTGTATCAATGATTACATTAGGAACTTACGGACTTTATCGTTTGCAAGCAGTGTGATAATTAATAAGTCATATTTTGGTGTATTTTATTTTAAATATATCACGACAGGCAAATTATTGACAACTGAGTATGTCCCATGTGTTTTAGCGGAAATATAAGCTGTCGTTTAACTGCGGGTCTATGTGCTAAGTCAAAGAAATGTAATATGAAATAAGGCAAAGCCTCAAAGCGAGCTCAAAGAAATCGGATTTAGCTAAAAATATTATGCATCATTTATTTGTCACACAGAAACTATTCCCTACTCACAATAATTCAGGAGAACCCATTCACTTGAAAAAGTCTACATTTAGTGTCACCATACCTGTAACAGTGAATATCATACGTTGCAAAAATTATGGGAAGCCGATGTCACGGTGACGTCATTACCGCGTTCCCTCTTTCTGCTTATTAATGACATTTTTACCATTTTCTGGCCGATGCTTGATCTTTTAAATGAAAATAATATTTTTTTCAAACAACTGGAAAGCATTCTTTCATTATTGTTAAGTGCTGAATATTTTTTAGCAATTGAATGAAGTTCTGTATTCACTCCGGAAAGAAGTACTTCCTGTGAGCACCTATCCGTTAGGGTGCGCTTTTTAAGAACTTCCGACGAAACTTTTCAAATCCATCACCAAGTGTGGAAGTATACTTGCGTTACCGTAAAGCTCGATTCTCGAGCAGGCCCTTTGGGCCTGCTCTTCGAGCTCGCTATAAAGATAAAGTACGGTTCGTGATATTTATTGTTTTAGAGCTATTAGCGGTTTTGCAAAATTGAAACCGGTTTCACCTAGCAATCGAATCTGATCCAATTCACCGAGTAATCGTCCCAGTCCTAATCTCAATCGATCAAATATCATGTATTTATATAATTTACGACAGAAATACATCATTCCTTTTTTTAGCAGGGGGTAAAATGACTTGAAATTCCACAGCCTTTGGAACTTTCACGTAACCATACAAGAAGTGAAAGACTGAAATTTGATATTTATGA
The DNA here is from genome assembly GCF_021730395.1 of Mercenaria mercenaria. Lineage (NCBI taxonomy): Eukaryota > Metazoa > Mollusca > Bivalvia > Venerida > Veneridae > Mercenaria > Mercenaria mercenaria. The sequence continues at coordinate 28,744 of NW_026463491.1, forward strand.
CAGTATCAGTGAAACGATTTCAGCCTATAGACAAAACAAATTACTGAAAAGAAAATAGACATAAACAGTGCTGTAAATTTATTTATCTTTTTTTTTTTTTTTTGTTGGATTTAACATCGCACCGACACATGATAGGTCATATGGCGACTTTCCAGCTTTAATGGTGGAGGATGACCCCAGGTGCCCCTCCGTGCATACTATATCAATAATATTTCAATCATACTAACAGTTACTCCTTTCTAGGCAAATAAATTGATGTATAGTTTACCTGTAAGTTAATGCAATTCTATAGTCAGTTTTTTGTACTTTCTTGTACAGTTAAGTAGTTTTTGTGGAGATGTTATGTAACTGCACACTATGCAGTTAGTTTACAGTTAGTCTGCATAAAGTTTGTATACTTTAAAAAGGTATTACAGGCAATTATTCCTGCAAAAAAACTTTTGAGTTTTATGCATAAGTAATTAATGATGTTGTTTTTCTGAAAGGTTTTTTGTTTACATGATATGTAATAATCATTATTTTAAAATACCTTAAACATCTATTGCTTTTACTAGATGCTTTTTTCTTCTCTTCTTTAATAAATACGTTCGAAGTTGGAAGCATAAACAGTTTGTGTAAGGATTTTTCAATTTCATGGGTGATAACATGTTCATATGATAACAGGTAGCAGAAGCACAAATAAGTCTTAAAGTTAAGGCTGATTGAAGGGGTTTTTTTACAAGCAGGACATTTGCAAAAGGTTATAACACTGTTATTTCACAAGGACAATAGATCTTCTTCATGGAATTTACTGTAATTGTAGAAGACCATTATTATAGTTTCTTCACTGTTTATGTTTCAGTTGCTACATGTTTGTTTTCAAAGGGGGGGTCCCAGTTAGGTGTCTGCGCAAAATGTTTTTTGATTTTATTTATACTTTGTGGTAATATACCTACATGTATTAAGTTTCATTAACAAGTATTGTTGTTACTAGTTTTGACTTACTTTTATAGATATTCACATTTAAAGTGGGTGGGGTAATCTGACATGTGACCAGCCAGGAACACAATTTTTGTTATTTTTTAAAAAATGGTTCTTACTTTTTACCTGAAACTTTCATGATAAAATAACTATGCAATGGACATTCACACAACATGTTGCATTTTAAATTGTACTGAATACTTTTTTCATTACAGAGCCACAAAGTGGTCTAATCAAATTTACTGATTTTCAATGGACGAACTTTACCAAAAAGCTAAAACATTTTTCATTAGTTGAGATATTAAGATGTTATTTTCAGCAGATATTGTAAACTAAATAAACATTAAAATGACAGTATATCAGTATACTCTGATTAATACTGGAAGAGTGGTACACTCTCAAACTGGGAAAAAGTGGGTGGGGTAAATAAATATTCGAAGCAACACTACAAAAATTGTGCAGTTGTTAAGAAATGGCCTCAGATTGTCTATTACTATCATAATTTTATTAAATACAGCATTGATTGATAAATTTTAACAAAAAATTCCCATTTTATACATGTGTGTCATGGAAAAAGCATGGACCTTGAACATGGCATGTAGACAAATCAAATTAACCCTGAAAGCTCAAAGTATTTAACAAAATGTTTTGCCTGAGGCAGTATATTTTGAGGAAAGCTATTGTTTAAATTAACATTAAATTTTCTGCATTGATTTTTCCATGGCACACATGTATAAAGTCTTATTAAAGTGAAAAAAAAATTGTTAAAATTTATCAACCAAGTCTGTATTTAATAAAACTAGAATGTGTCTGTAGGACACAGGGTGTGTCCCCCTCCCCCACCCCCACCCCCCCCCACCCCCACCCGTACCCCTCGCATGGTACATTTGTCACAAATAAGGGGAAATATTGCAGTCTTAATGGGGTATAGCCTCAAAAAACTATGAAAAGGATTCATTATTCTATACCATATACTTTATGAGCATCACAAACAAAATATCCACTATTTTAGCTATTTCAAGGGCCATAACTCTGTAATAAATGCTAAAATTATCAAGAAGTGCCATGTGTGCAAATGTCACATTATGATAAAGACTCAAGCAAGGTTTCATGAATTTACATTTAAATACTTCTGAGTAAGGCACCGAGAATACTTCTGAGTAAGGCACATAATTAGGTAAAAATGTGCATTTATCAGTTACTATTTCAGGGGCCATAACTCTGGAAATAGGGGGCAAACCCAGATTAAAATAGTATATGCGCAAGTTCATATCATGATAAACACTCATCAATTTATATCAAATACTTTTTGAGCTAGGCATGTCACAAGGTGAAAATGTGCATTTTTGACTATTTCAGGGACCATAACTCTAGAAATAGGGCGCGGACCCAGATTAAAAATAGGAGATGCGCAAGTTTATATCATGATTAAGACTAATGCAAGTTTTCATGAATCTATATCAAATACTTTTTGAGCTAGGCATGTCACTAGGTGAAAATGTGCAATTTTTACTATTTCAGGGGCCATAACTCTAGAAATAGTGGCGGGGCCAGACGAAAAATAGAAAATGTGCAAGTTCATATCATTATAAAGACTCATGCAAGATTTCATCAATTTATATCAAATACTTTTGAAGCCAGGCGTGTCACAAGGTGGAAATGTGCATTTTTTACTATTCCAGGGGCAGTAACTCTAAAATTAGGGGGCGGAGCCAGACGAAAAATAGAAGGTGTGCAAGTTCATATCATGATAAAGACTCTTGCAAGGTTTCATCAATTTATATCAAATACTTTTTGATCTAAGCGCGTCACGAACTTCGGACGGACGCACAGACGGATAGACGGACGGACGCACGGACAAATGCAAATCTATATGCCCCCACCACTCATGGTGGCACAATTAAGATAGTAATAGATAATCTGAGGCCATTTCGTAACAACTGCACAATTTTTGTAGTGTTGCTTCGAATATTTATTTACCCCACCCACTTTTTCCCAGTTTGAGAGTGTAGCACTCTACCAATATTAATCAGAATATACTGTTATACTGTCATTTTAATGTTTATTTAGTTTACAATATCTGCTGAAAATAACACCTTAATATCTCAACTAATGAAAAATGTTTTAGCTTTTTGGTAAAGTTCGTCCATTGAAAATCAGTAAATTTGATTAGACCACTTTGTGGCTCTGTGATTAAAAAAGTATTCAGTACAATTTAAAATGCAACATGTTGTGTGAATGTCCATTGCATAGTTATTTTATCATGAAAGTTTCAGGTAAAAAGATAGAACTATTTTTAAAAGAATAACAGAAATTGTGTTCCTGGCTGGTCACATGTCAGATTACCCCACCCACTTTAAATGTGAATATCTATAGAAGTAAGTAAAAACTGGTAACAATAACACTTGTTAATGAAACTTAATACATGTAGGTATATTACCACAAAATATTAATAAAATCAAAAAACATTTTGCGCAGACACCTAACTGGGACCCCCCCTTTTCACCACAATTAAGGTTTGGAATTTACTGATTTCACTGTATATAAACAAAACTATATCCAGCCGGATGTTGCGAGCTGACTTTGACAGATTACACGAATTGAGCGGTCACCGACTACAGTAAAAGGTAAATTTTAAGAAATTTCTTCGGAATAAACATCAATTAAATGATATAGTCAATATCCAGCAGAGATGTTTATTCTTTCGGGTGTCTTATTTGCTGTCACACGTTATAATATTCGTGCGAAAACGGTATTTATCACCAAAGATCACACCATCGTGTTTCGACCGGCAGCGAAACACGAGGATTTTGCTAGTACTGGAATATGAAAAGGAGAAATATTAACCTATCAAAGTTGATGTATACACTCGTATTTATCATATAATTCGCATTGAAATTGCAATACTTCACGAAGATATTGTACAAAACTTTAGACAGGTATCCTGTCTATACTGTATGATCTCTTGCGCAAACAAAAGTTATCATCTGTATCTTTCTTGTGAGGAGTTTGTATCAATTATTGCGAGATATACTGGTTGATTATGAGAAATTTGTATCAATTCTTGTGAGCTGCAGTTCTGATTTTGTCGTGTTTTAGCGTTTTCCTCGGTCAAAAAGTAGTTTAAACAACTAATACGGTTTACACGTAACATGGTACGTTATAATCAGTGGTTGTACCTACACCCCTGACCTGAATGTCAATCGAATATTGGAAATAAATATTACATGTATTTAAAGAAGGAACCATTTTTGTCTCCTTCACATATCTCAATTAAATCTTTTTCGTTCAACTTTTCTATAATATTTGAATACTGTTTTATCGGTTCAACATCTGCAACTAATTCTTCTTTTTTTTTCAGAAAGTGTCGGTGGTCCCGAAATTTATGCCAGGAAATGTAATATTGATATTAGTTATAAATCAGACCATTCAAGCATATGTCTAGAAATGTCACTATCAGCAACAGTGCATGGGAAAGGGTTCTGGAAATTTAATAATTCTCTACTACATGACATTGACATTATAAACAGCATTAATAAAAAAAAAAATAATGGGTATTTTACAATACTGCATACCCATATATAATAGGACAAATGTTTTGAATATGGACAGAGCTAATCTTCAATTTGTCGTTAATGATGAATTATTCCTAGAAACACTGCTGATGGAAATTAGGGGGGAAAGTATATCTTATGCAAGTTATATAGCTAAGGAAAGAAAAGAAATTCTTGAAAGAAATTACAGATATTGAATCATGTTTATCGGATACTAATGACAAATTGACTTTCCTGAAAAATCAGTTAGAAGAACTGAGAAATACTAAATTAAAGGGTTCATTGATTAGGTCTAGAGCAAATTGGGTGGATAACGGGGAAAACACTAATATTTCTGTGACTTGGAAAAAGCTCATATTTCAAACAAAACAATATCATTCCTTGAAAAGGCTGATGGATCGATTATCTTTGACCAAAATGAAATCTTACAAGAAACGAAAAAGCTCTTTACAGTAAAAGTGTTAGTGGATGATTTTAAAATAGAAAATGAACTAGATGAGTATGATGTACAGAAATTAAGTGCTGAACAAGCCAATGCAATTGAAGGTCTTTTAACTTATAGTGAGGTACATGAAACACTAAAAAAAGTCCTGGATGTGATGGTTTTACTTCCGAGTTTATCAAAGTGTTTTGGGGGAAATTAGGGCATTTTCTTGTTAGAGCAATAAACTGTGCTTTTTTATCAAATGCTTTTTAGCTAGGAATAACTTGCATCCCAAAGAGAATAAACCAAAACAATTTTAAAAAAATTGGAGACCAATAACACTTTTGAATATGCTATATAAACTGGCTTCTGGTAGCATCGCAAATAGGTTGACAAAAGTATTAAATCTACTTATTTCAAATGACCAGTCGGATTTGTTAGAGGTCGTAATATTGGTGAAACGTTACTATATCACATTATGAAGCAAATGATTTTCCAGGGCTACTTGTACTGATAGATTTCGAAAAGGCATTTGATTCAATATCCTTTAACTTTATTGAAAAAATATTAGATTTCATTGAATTTGGTAACATGATGAAGAAATGGATCAATCTGTTCCTGTATAATACAGAGGTTTGTGTACAACTGAATAGACTTTTATCAAATTTTTTCAAAGTTGAACGTGGCTGCAGATAAGGAGACCCAATTTCACCTTCTTTTCCGTTACTGTCCTATTAAACACTCTAATAAAATATTACTAGATTTAAAAAAAAAGAAAAAAAAAAGATGTCACATCGATGTTGTCAAGACTCATATAAAACGAGGATTTGTATCCACCCTCCGAAATAGAGAGCTACTGCGAAGCGATCGCGATTCATGTGATGCCACTGCTCGACGGGTTCCGAGAAGAGGGGAGGAAAATATCACTAACGTTCCGGATACGGGACGATTACTTGTCAAGAATATCAACACCTATGAAACTTCTCCTGACATACAAGGTCTCCAAACTGGACAGCGCACCAATACGCCAAACTCATGCCTTTGTTGTTTGCGTAGAATCGCACAACTTACGCTAAGTATATGGCATTTCAATATTTCACTATATGAACAGACTACCGACAGAAGTGAAAGAATGGATTCCTGGTTTTACAGATAAACTGGTATCCTGAAAATTTAACAATGTGTTTTTAGACTACTCCCTTGAGGTTACTCAGAATAGAACCCTAAAGGGCTCGGGTGGAATTATCGGCCTAACACTGAAAGAAAATGCACTTGCCCGTTGGTTTCTGCCACGACCTTTGGCATCTCGATAGCATGGACAACAGAATCGACGATGGAAACACCAAACACTACAGTGATACAAAAGCGAAACGAGAAAACTATGAGAAAACTGTAGCGAAAATGGCAATCCTGTTTGAAAACAATTACATAGACACGTTTGATCTTACCAACGCACCTGAAAACCTTGTGAATTTTGCCACAGGGTTTCATGCTACAGAGGACGTTCAGCAGTCGATGACACGGTGCCTAGAGAGAGGCAATAAGATGTTTGAATCATTTGTATAAGAACGACTGATCGCAGGTAGTGATGGTTCAGATCCTCCTGAGAAAAACATATTCAGCCCAATGAAAAGAAGTAATATGAAAACAATGTCAGACTTGACGGACTGAAAACAGCGAAGAAATCAAAGGCAGAAATCCTTAATGGGGCAACAATGTTTTAACGGATAAAGGCATATAAAAAGTCCCATCTGAAATTGTATTTGAAAACAACGGTACCGGTACCGTTCACTGACATGGCAGCTAAGTTCCAGTCGTACACAATCAATAAAGCTCGTGACATTTCGCCAAAAGTTACGAAAATTCATATCATTTTCGACCAATACTGCGAAAATAGTTTGAAAACAGAGACATGAAAAGGTAGAGGAGACAATAGCATAAGTGAGCTGAAAGTACCAAAGGACTGGAAGATGTTCTTATGCAGCGGGGAAATAAGGAGAGACTTGTACAGTTCTATATTGGATACATGGCGGAGCAAAATGCGTTACAGTCACCACAGACAGTTCTTGTCAGCTGGAACTCGGCACTAACCAAGATGAAGCAGACACGGTCATGATACTTCACGCCAAGGACGAGGCGAATATGGGGATAACTTGTTTAGTAGTTCACTCTCCAGACACGGATGTACTAGTACTCTTACTACATCATTTATCGTTATATAGGCGCTGCACATGTATATATGTCAGCAGGAAGAGTAACTGTACACACTGATGGTAGACGATTCATTCCAATTTACCAGTTGATCGGCAAACTGACTGGGAACAATTGAATATCCTGCTACTAGTAACACTAACATCACAGGATGGGATACTACAAGCGGATTTTTTTTTGAAAAGGATAAGCGAAGAGCATTTTAAAATGCTGACAGAGAGGGCGTAACAGTACCAATCACTCTGCCACATTGGTGAAGGAACTACTGCTTACTGACCTTCAGCGGACTGCGTGCACGAAGTTTGTTATCAGTCTGAATGGCGGGAATAATACGCAAACCCTGCTTAAGTTAAGGTGCGTCAAAGCCCAGAGTTCTGTCCACCCCGGGAACATTCCCCAAATAGCTGACATGTAGCGATGTGTGATCCAGTTGTGGATTTGATGTAACGCTGAACTGTTGAATGACCTCGTCTGCAGGTGTGAAATATGCAGCGAAACATGCATGTGCCTTGAAGACAAACAGCCATGCACAGTTGCATGTTGTTGCACCGGCAACACTAACTCGGGGATATGATGTGCATGAACATGTATGCACTTGCATCGGTCTTTTGCCGTGGACAACTAAAGTTCTGATGACTAATAAAGAAGTAATAATTATAATAAATAAAACTGTTTATGCCAGAAAAAAGATACGATGTTTTACGCAAAACAAACAAGGCAGTCTGAAAGACAGCTAAATCCCCCGCCACTGCTATGGATAGTGAAAGGGTAAAACCTTTGATTTTAGCTGTGACCTTGACCTTGAACTGACATGGCTGACTCATGAATTCTGCACAACGTCTTGATGAGGTGATCATTTGACCAAAGTTTCATGAAAATCCTTCAAGGGGTTTAGGAGATACAGAGCTGTGTAGGACCACATTCGTAACAGATCTCATTTGTAACACGTGTTACAAATGCGATCGCATATGTACCACGTGTTACAAATGAGATCGCATATGTAACAGAAAACAAGCACATTTGTAACAATTTTTGAGACAAATGTGATCGATGCCGATTTTTGATGTGACATCTGATCACATTTGTCACATGTCATTTTCAACCGGAAAAATGAACAAAAAAGTGCATTTTTACATCTGAAACACATTTGTATCATGTTTTAGCTTACTTGTACGAAATAACAAAGTAAGCTATTGTGATCATCCTTTGTACGTCGTCCGTCGTCCGACCGTCCGTACGTTCACATTTTTCTTGTGAATACGATAGAGACAACATTTATTATTTGATTTTGACAAAAAAAACAACAACACAGAACGTGTATATATCTATGATATCTCGGTTCCTTTCAAAAACCATCCATATCACGTTATTCGTCTTGAAGTTATGGCCCCAGAGATGGCAATTACTGATTTTAGCCTTGTGAACGAGATAGAGACCACATTTTTTGTTTATTTTTACTAAACTTGCACACAACTTATATATCTATATTCGGTTCCTTTCAAAAACAACCGTATTGCACCATTTTACTTGGAGTTACGGCCCTTGAATTGGCAAAAAAAAAGAAAAAAAACATGCTGATTTTATCCTTGTCAACACAATGTGGACTACATTTATTATTTAAGAAATAATATATCTCATCCAGTGATTTGTCGTTGAATGAATCATTGTTTGGAGTTCAGATGCGAAGGAATTATATCACGAGGGCGCAGCCCGAGTGATATAATAATACGCATCTGAACGACAAACAATGATTTATTCAAGAGCAAATCACTAAATGAGATATATTATTTCGATTCTAACACGTTACCAAGGATTTTTAAGTACATCCTTGACGACATTTATTAAATATTTGCCCATTTTCAGTCGGTTTCTTTCCCAGCGCGCCGCTCTGCCGTTTGACGCCATGACGTAATAATTGTGACGTCATAACAGTGATTTGTTGTCTAATAATTCACTGTTTTCTGCCTTCTTTGTTTAATAGGAAAATGAATCGGATCGTGTTAGAATTGATTTTTATTAATCCCCCGCCACGAGTGGTGGGGGTTATAAGAATGATCTCCGTCCGTCCTTCCGACCTTCCATCTTCCGTCCTTCCATCCTTCCGTCCTTCCGTAACATTTCGTGTCCGCTCTGTATCTCCTAAACCCCTTGAAGGATAATCATGAAACTTGGGTGGTCAAATGATCACCTCATCAAGATGATGTGCAGAACCTTTGAGTCAGCCATGTCGTCTCAAGGTCAAGATCACAACTCAAGGTCAAAGGTTTGAGCCTACCATTTCGTGTCCGCTCTGTATCTCCTAAACCTCTTGAAGGATAATTATGAAACTTGGACTAAATGATCACCTCATCAAGACGATGTGCAGACTTCATGAGTCAGCCATGTCGACTCAAGGTCAAGGTCACAACTCAAAGCCAAAGGTTTGAGCCTTCCATTTTGTGTCCGCTCTGTATCTCCTAAATCCCTTGAAGGATTTTCATCAAACTTGGGTCAAATGATCACCTCATCAAGATAAAGTGCAGAACTTATGAGTCAGCCATGTCGACTCAAGGTCAAGATCACAATGCCGGGTCAAAGGTTTGAGCCTTCCATTTTGTGTCCCCTCTGTATCATCTAAACCCCTTGAAGGATTCATATGAAACCTGGGTCAAATGATCACCTATCCAAGACGATGTGCAGAACTTATGAGTCAGCCATGCCGGCTCAAGGTCAAGGTCACAACTCAAGGTCAAATGTTTAAGCCTTCCATTTCGTGTCCGCTCTATATCTCCTAAACCCCTTGAAGGAATTTTATAAAACTTGGGTCAAATGATCACCTCATCAAGACGACGTGCAGAACTGATGAGTAAGCCATACCGGCTCAAGGTCAAGGTCACAATAAGGGTCAAAGGTTTGAGCCTTCCATTTAGTGTCCACTCTGTATCTCCTTAACCCCTTGAAGGATTTTCATGAAACTTGGGTCAAATGAACACCTCATCTAGACGATGTGCAGAATATGATGGGTCAGCCATGTCAGTTCAAGTTCAAGGTCACAGCTCAAAGTCAAAGGTTTACCCTTTCACTATGCATACCAGTGGCGGGGGATTCAGCTGTCTTTCAGGCTGCCTTGTTAAACTTATAAAGGATCTCACTTCCTTTAAAAACAGCCATATCGCGCCATTTGTCTCGGAGTAATGGCTTAAATGGCAAAATTTGCTTATTTTAGTCTTGTGAACACAATAGAGACCATATTAATTATTCCATTTTGACCAAACTTGTATAGAAGTTATATATCTATACCATCTCGGTTCCTTGCGAAAACCAGCTATATAGCACTGTTACACCTCAAAATGGTAGCAACGCGTTTTGGTAGTCACTACCAAAATTCGGCCGAGTTTTGGTAGCGACAAAATACGTTGCAATGGTACATATGATGTGTTAAGGATCATGGAATGGAACGTATTTTGGTAGTTTTTTCTACACAGGGGGCTGAGCTCATTTTTTTGTATTACGCATAAAAGAGAGAGATAAAAGGAGTGAATGTCTCATAAAAATGGTCAGAGAGGGTGTTCGGAGTTCCTCTCTCGATATATAGTTTTCGTATAAAACAACCAAAATGTAGATTCCTGAGAGTGTGAAAGGGGCCTCAAACGACGTTTCCTTTGCAATAACGGACTATATATGTGAGGAAGGCACGTGGGTCCTCCACCAAAATATTTTTTAAAACATCCCACATAAACATAAATGGTGAATCCTGTGCGCCGTGTAAAGGGGTCTCAGATCAATTTTCCGGCAAAAAAGGGCTTTTTTCTCTTTAAAGGTGAGGGGTTTCGAGAGTAAATCACAGATATCTTTGAAACACAACGTAAATAAATGGTAAAATGTGGGCCTGGGCTTACTTGACTAATTTTCCAAAATCTGAATTCTCCGTCTAGATTTCTAATTTGATTTTGATGTATATATGCGAGTGGTATTTTGGGGTCCTCCTCGGGCAACACATGGAAATGGTGGGTTCTGTGTGTTTAGATGGGTAAGAAATATATAATTTACTCAGAAATGAAGCTTGCTCCGCAATGAGGTATACAATGTCATGTATCTTATTATTTATGTACATATATGCGAATGATTTTCTCTTAATATTTATCGCAGATTTTGGCTTTCTTCTTCATTTGTATACGACGCATTGTAAGAACACCTGCGGTGGGCGGGCGGCTCCAAAAAGTTGTTCGCTATCTAACTTGAGCATTTTGTATACAATGTTCTATAGACTTGGTCAGAATGTTAACATCTGGGACAAGTTCGATCAGCCGGATCGTCCCAGTAGTTCTAGAGTTTCGCCCTTTCAACTGCTCAAAATTGCAAGTATTGGCAGCGTCCACTCTTAAACTTAAGCAATCTTTTCCAATATCCATCAAACTTGGTCAGTATGCTGATTTGCATTATATCTTGGTCAAGATCTATAACCAGTCAAATCATCTCAGTAGCTCTGGAGGTATGTCCCTCGAATAACTCATAATTGTGAATGTTGACAGTTTCCGCTTTCTCATATGAGCAGTTTTGGTCCGATGTTAACCAAACTTTTTTTTATTGTTCACCAAACTTGGTCAGAATATTTATGGGCATAAATTCTGGCGCAAGTTTGATAACCAGCAGCAAAAACTAAATGCTTTTCTTTAGCTTTGCATAGATCTACCCTAAAATTGTTTAAATGTTTTGTAATCAAAATAACGTATATTTTGCATGTGTTGTGAAAATGATTAATTTCCATAGAATTAAACATATAAATCACATGATCAGCATTTTCCTATTTCTTACAGTTCTTGATTGTGTTTTGCATACATTTCGTTTTTAAACATGACCGTGCAATTATTTAAATGTTTTGTAATCAAAGTAACGTATATATGCTTATGTTGTGAAATTGTTTAATTTTCATAGAATTTAATCAATGGCTACCTGTATGATGATGATAATGGTAGTGATGATAATGGTAGTGATGATAATAAAAGATGATGATTGTGGTGATGATATTGAGGATGAAAATAATGATGACGACAGTTTATCTTACTGCGAATTAAGCTTCGTATAAGATCCCTCATAACTACATGAAAAGATATATAAAATACATGTATATATCGTATTTCTGATTTTCGTTTAGATATGTTTAAGACCTCTTATACACGCTCAGAATTCAACATTTTTGGGTTGTTATTTCCCCTTTTATCTCTCCCATTCGTGTGTATCATTAAAATGAGCCCAGCCCCTGATGTAGACGAAACTACCAAAATGCGTTCCATTACCGCGCCTCAAAATGGTAGTAACGCATTTTGGTAGAAACTACCAAAATTCGGTCGAGTTTTGGTAGTCACTACCAAAGTTCGACCGAGGTTTGGTAGTCACTACCAAATTGCGTTAGACTGAACAAAGACTAGTGTATTTGACCATCTTGGTTCCTTTATCACATTTTTGTTATTTCTAAGATTAACCGCTATTTCTTCCACATTTTAAAAGTATCCTCTAAAGGCTGATTCTTTGCGGGACTTCCTCTACTATTCCTTCAGAAAGGTAGATGCTGGGTCTGAGAATTCCTGTTAACTTAATTATTTCTCAAAAATGCTCTACTTTATTTAAAACAAATCGTATTTGATGGATTCTCCTTCAGACAAATTTTCACCATTTGAATTTGTATGTGCAATGGTAGCATATCAAAGCGAAATATAGGAGGAGTACGCAATTTTTTATTCCTATGACGCTGTCTCTCAACTAATCGTAGCAAAGTTAAAGTATCCGGCTGAGAATCTGTATTCTTTGGCTGAGGATCGGTACACTTTATCTGAGGATCAAGAGAATCTGTACGCTCTGGCGCTAAACTTTCAGTATTCTCTGGCGAAGGATCTGTTCTCTCTGGCACTGAATCAGTATTCTCTGGCGAAGGATCTGCACTCTCTGGTACTAAACTTTCAGTATTCTCTGGCGAAGGATCTGCATTCCCTGGAGCTAAACTTTCAGTATTCTCTGGCAAAGGATCTTCACTCTTTGGTCCTAAACTTTCAGTGTTCCCTGGCGAAAGATCTGTTCTCTCTGGCACTGAATCAGTATTCTCTGGCGAAGGATCTGCACTCTCTAGCGCTAAACTTTCAGTATTCTCTGGCGAAGGATCTGTTCTCTCTGGCACTGAATCAGTATTCTCTGGCGAAGGACCTGCACTCTCTAGCGCTAAATTTTCAGTATTCTCTGGCGAAGGATCTGCATTTTCTGGTGCTAAACTTTCAGTATTCTCTGGCGGGCGAAGGATCTGATTACATGTAAATTTATAAGCGGACGCCAACTTGAACGCTGCTACCGACGCCACCTCTGTGGAGGTCCTAATGTGATATATGGTTCTAGTTCCAAGTCGCATAAAGTATCTATCCTGAATATTCAGTTATTACAAGATTTAGCTTACCAAAAGGTTCCTTCTAGCGCATTATTATATTAGATATTCTTATTAAAGGATCTTATCTATTTAAAAAAATTTAAGTTATTTCACACAAACATTTATTTAACTTATAATAATAATCAAACACCTTCTACCTAAATATTATAGCTCTGTCAGCGGATAATAAATAATAAAGACCATCATTCTATCAAAATCTTCCCTAGTGGCACAGATCGGAATTCGGCCATATGTTAGCCTCTTTGTAAATTGAAAGTTTCACATAGCAATACATTAACAGAAAAGTGCTGTCAAACGCCCTTAACTGCATCGCGTGATTGTTACTTCCAGCTCCAAAACGAAATATGACCGCCTGGGTCCGTAAAAGTTAATACAAGAGAATGAAACCAAGCAGAATAATAGCAGACGATAATTTTGGGCGAGAGTATATTTTAAGATGATGCATATTCATTTAAATAATCTCGATTCTTCATTATGACAAGTTAGATTTAGGAGTTATATGATTTAAACTATGTTTTTGTTTCTTGAAGGTCTGTAGAAGGCGCCCTACTGGAATTCGGATGTCTTTGATGATACCCTTGTATCCATTACCTGCTCAGTCAAGTGTGACATGTTCACCATAAGTGTTCCTTCTCTTGAGAAGGAACAATAATAAGGCTCATGTTTCCATGATACCAACATTTAGTCGAGTAATGGACAGACGCTTAGCTAATGTGCAACTAAAACCTCAACTTTAAAACAGATGTAACAATGCAGTAGTTTTTTCCAGCACCAGGTGAACATACGAGAAAGTTATGCCCGGTATACAAAAATACAAGTGCTTGATATTTACTCGGCCAATCTCAATGAATAAATTAATCGGTAACCCTCGGAATTAAATTCACTACGGGATTGGATTATTTAATTGCATTTCTCTTCACTATATTAAACAACATTGAAAACTTCTAAAGAATTTTGGTAAATAAATAATGCATGTCTACCTTGCATATACTTTTAAAGGTATTATACAGATCGTCTTATGTGACCGTTTCTCGTGAATCGCTGGAATTTTAACCTCAAACAGTCTATACAGTCTATAATTACTTATGAGCGTTTGTGAAACCTGTCCCAGGGTCAGGTCATGCGTCCGACGCATCAAATAATTGTGGTAAACAGTTGTGCCAAGTTCCTTCGATATCTCTCGATATAGGTCAAAGTAAGACTCACGTGTGTTCCAATGGTCCTGCTTGACTGAATATATTTTCAAGATTGAAAGGTCAAGGTCGGATGAGCGATTAAGTTCCATCAGGACACTCTTTGAAATAATATTGACCATTTGTTACAAAATATCTTCTTTTTTTTGCAAATCATGAAATTTTTATTAATACCGTTTTTCGTTGGATGTGTACATATCCGACGCATTTTGGTACTACAATTCTGTAAACTACCAAATTTCGTTGAGTCTAACGCGTTTTGGTAGTGATTACCAAAACTCGGCCGAATTTTGG
Source organism: Mercenaria mercenaria (assembly GCF_021730395.1). NCBI lineage: Eukaryota > Metazoa > Mollusca > Bivalvia > Venerida > Veneridae > Mercenaria > Mercenaria mercenaria. The sequence continues at coordinate 43,792 of NW_026463491.1, forward strand.
TAGTGACTACCAAAACGCGTTGCTACCAATTTAAGGTGCAGCATAGCACCATTTGTCCTGGAGTTATGGCCCCTAAAATGACAAAATTTGCTGACTTTAGCATTGTAAACATGACATAGATCACTTTTATTATTTGATTTTGACCAAACTTGCATTGAAATTATATATCATTAATATCCTGCTTTATTCCCTCGAAGAGTAGCCACATCACGCTATTTGTCTTAGAGTTATGGCCCCTGAAATGGCAAAAAAAAACACACGCAGATTTAATAACCTGTTTAGTGTGGTATTACTCATGTTAGCGATAGTGGGCCATGACTACCCTCTTGTTGATTAGAGGGATATTTCCGGTCAGGTTAATATCTTGGTACTGGTTTGTTATCTGGCAATTAAACTTGGAAAGAATACCGTTATCATGACTGGTCTGTCCATAGTAGCATGGTGCTACATGTACATGTCACTTATAAATTTCCCATATCGGTTTTGGTTTGTAAGATTTCATTTTTACTGAATGCATGAATAAATGAATATGTATGATTAAAGGGGAAGATGCACACCACATGCAATCCCTGTTCAACTTTTATAATCGGCAAATCGCTGGTTGTATCGCTTCAACAACAAATAAAATGTACTAAAACAAGATCAAGGCAGTCTCAACTAACATAAAAAGTCTTGTAAAAGCTTGTTTCCGTAGAACACCGGGTATATGTACATTTATGTATACTTTTAAATAGTGACTATTCGAAGACTGCTCAATGTTATTGTTCTGATCCTGATGTCGTCGGCGTGCGCGGGTTCGCTGCAAGATAGGTTTTTCGTTTTCGTTTTTTTTTATCTTTGTCAATTCGCATTGCTTTGAACATCAAACAATTTAAAAAAAAAAAACTTATACTGAAGACAATGGATACATCAAATAAAATATGTCCTATTCAAAACCCTGACGTGAACTTTATTGGATTATATTTACTTAGAGAGTTTTCTTGCCAGGCCTGGTGTCTGCATTCGTATGGAAATACTCTTATTTTGTATCTCTATAGGAGCGGCACAAGTAACTCCATCGGTGAGGGTGGTGCAGTAGATAGTTTTGCAGATTACGAAACCGGCGGAGCCTGTTGAATTTCCAGTCAGGGCCGGAATTTCCAGAGCTATTGTGTCTCTCATCCACCCAGTTAAGACTTTACTTTATCGGTGCGTTTTACCAGACCCGTAAACGATTGTATGAGTGTAAACTCGTATTAAAACATAATATTTATCAAAACCATTCTACAGGGTGCCAAAATTTGAGTCGTTTGCAGTAATATGTGTAATATGGTCACTACAGATTGTCAATAAATGGTGGTTATTTGTACCAAAGTATTTGGAAATCTGACTAAAGCGAGTTATGATCCGGACACAAACGTATATATTACAACAAAATAACAAAACAAATCTAAGTTCAAAGCTGTGACCATGATATGGATATATCAACAGGGACCATGATCGCAACAAACCTTCTATCCATGCTGATCATTTGTACCAAATAATTTAAAAATCTAACAATGCATGGGCAAGTTATACCAAGGACAAGAACCTATATATAACTGCACGAACGCACAAACTCCGCTATTTCACGGTGGGATTATAATAAACGAAGGCCTATTTCCTTACGAGCGAGCTCAGTAGGGTGAGGGTAATTAAAAACTAAGGTGTATTTTCTTAAAATTTCATAGACATAAATTCGCAGCATGCACAAGGTCGGGCCCTCCTAGACTTAAGGCTAACGACTCCGCCCATGACAAGTTGTATATAATTTGTCCCAGGACATAGCAAGTTCCTGTTTGTCACCCAACTTGAGACAGCTCTGGATAACGAAAGATAGCTACAAATGTATGTCGCCACCGGGTTCGAACCAGTGACCTGAACATGTCTACCTTTCAGCTAGTCGAGGTAACAGTAGAAGAAGCTGAAGTTGTAATCATATTATAGTGGTAGTGGCAGTGGATGCAGAAATGATAATAACAATTGAGCCAAGTCACGGGAAAATTGGCATTCGAACATTTTCGTGAATTTCCGGAAACTCTATATTTAACCTGTGCATTTATGCATCTGAATTAGGGTCAGAAAACTTCATATTCAGGTAGGGTAGAATAAGCCTTCTTTGAAATAACAGCGAACGGTGTGGGCTAGGATCAGACTGCGCGGATGCACAGGCTGATCTGGGCCCACACTGGTTGCAAAGCCTCGAAAGTTCCCGAAGGCCCATTTTCTCATGATGCGGCTCAAATAATTTTATGACGTTATTGACGTCGACGACGACGACGCTAACTTGTGATGGTGCTTATGGCAGTCATTTAATGATGTTGCGATGACAACCAACTGATTGAACATTTGCAGTATTAAACTCAACATGATACATATGTGCTTCTCATGTCAACCCCCATGTTGGACAAACACATTCGTAACACATTTTATCTGTTACGAATGCGATCGCATGCGTACGAAATCTGTTACAAATGCGATCTGTTACGAATGTGGTCCTACAGAGCTGAAACCTTTGACCTTCAGTTGTGACCTTGACCTTGAGTTGACATGGCTGACTCATGAGTTCTTGATGAGGTGATCATTTGACCCAAGTTTGATGAAAATCCTTCAAGGGGTTAAGGAGATACAGAGTGGACACCAAATGGAAGGCTCAAACCTTCGACCCTTAGTTGTGACCTTGACCTTGAGCTGGCATGGTTGACTCATAATTTCTGCCCATCGTTCTGATGAGGTAATCATTTGACCCAAGTTTTATAAAATTCCTTCAAGGGGTTTAGGAGATATAGAGCGGACACGAAATGGAAGGCTCAAACCTTTGACCTTCAGTTGTGACCTTGACCTTGAGCCGACATGGCTGACTCATAAGTTCTGCACATCGCTTTGATGAGGTGATCATTTGACCCAAGTTTGATGAAAATCCTTCAAGGGGTTTAGGAGATATAGAGCGGACACAAAATGGAAGGTTCAAACCTTTACCCTAAGTTGTGACCTTGACCTTGAGCCGGCATGACTGACTCATGGGTTCTGCACATCGTCTTGATGAGGTGATCATTTGACCCAAGTTTTATAAAATTCCTTCAAGGGGTTTAAGAGATATAGAGCGGACACAAAATGGAAGGCTCAAACCTTTGACCTTGAGTTGTGACCTTGACATTGAGCCGGCATGGCTGACTCATGGGTTCTGCACATTGTCTTGATGAGGTGATCATTTGACCCAAGTTTTATAAAATTCCTTCAAGGGGTTTAGGAGATATAGAGCGGACACAAAATGGCAGGCTCAAACCTTTGACCTTGAGTTGTGACCTTGACCTTGAACCGACAAGGCTGACTTATGGGTTCTGCACATCGTCTTGATGAGGTGATCATTTGACCCAAGTTTCATGAAAATCCTTCAAGGGGTTTAGGAGATATGGACCGGACACGATTTTGTTACGGACGGAAGGACGGACGGAGACCATTCCTATAATCCCTCCGCCACGGCGGGGGATTAAACAATTACATGGTGGAATATACTGGCATTTATTTTTTGTGCGTTTATACGGGTAAAAACCTCATTAGAACCTTTTGCTACAGCTAGAGACTCTTAGATGATTTGCGAGAAGTCCAAATGTGGTTTTTACCCGTATAAACGCACAAAAATTAGCATTCAATTCTTAGCTTGCTACAAAAATAAGTTAATTGCTTTCCATGAGTACCAGAAAATAAAATTAAATGTTAAGATATCGAGCCTTTCGATATCTAAATAGAAAACCCCGCAAATGTTCAAATGTAATTCACGTTCCGATAAAATTACAGTTCCCTATACTTTTTATCTAATATATCACTAAATCCATACTTGATCGTTACAATGAGAAATTAAGTTTAAGCTATAATTTACTGCTCCTTTGGAGAGTTTGGTGTCTAGTTTTGAAAGAATTTTTCTAACGACGCCATTTTGTTGATGTTCTTTTTTTTGTAAATGACGTACATGGCGGAGTTTGGGTCTTATGACAAGACCATTATCTGTTCATTTCTCGACGAAATTCTTGAATCGTGTTTCCCTTGAAGAAATACTTTTTTTCAATAGCCTCTTTTATTGACAGAAAAGACATAAAAAGTCTATGTGAGTGTATCATAACACTGAGTTCGGAACATGTCAAAAAACAAGGTCAATTCTTCATGGATTACGTGTTCAATACCATTATATATACATAACATATATATACATAACACAGGGTGGCCAACCCACGTGACTTTTGGATATCGAACACGCGAGAAAACGTCTCGATTCAGGTAATATTTTTGCCTATATTTTCTTTATTATTTGACGGATTTTTATAAAATAAAGAGCGTCGAAGACAGCAAAATGAGTGCTTTCTTCCGCACAATGCCTCGGCCGTCAGTTCTCTGTACTTTTCTCAAACACTTCGCCCAACTGCTTTTTCGTAGAAAAACTGTATAGATAACGTACACACTTTCTTCCAAAACGATCAGTTTTTTCGAGAAAAAAGGTTCAGAGAAAGAAATGGGGTCAACTTCTTCCAAAAGTGCTGGACAATCTTGCTGAGGAAGGATTAGACGAGATGCTTTTAGAATTCTTTCGAAAGATTTCCATTATCAAATCTAGCGTTTTTGCTCTGGATTTCATAGCTGTGAAAGTACCAGTATTATGCGTTATTCGGAGGATAAAAAAAGTTCTGGAAATTCGGATATAGAACATTTGGAGGCAGATTCATTCATTTTATGTCTGAGTACAAAAGTTCTGAACAAATTGTAAGTGAGAAAGCTCAAAAAGGACTGCTCCTATGTGCTCCTAGCGAGGCGGATATTAATTTCGCTGTACCTAGTTTAGACAATGTCCGAAAATTTAATCCTTATAGTATGCTTGAAGACGACGATTTTTTTCAGTAAAACCACGTATATTTCTCGACGCAATTAATCTTTGTCCGAAGCAATGGAAGGAAAATCTTGCTGTTTAACATTCGATGGCCAAAAGCTGCATCAAGGATTAACGAAATTAGATAACCAAGTGTATGTAATTAGTTATGTGAGCTCAGATTGGTACAGGAGTGTGAAAATGTATATTCTGTAGATACAATAAGAACAGTTTATACAATACAATGCAAAACCTTCATATCAGACAATGTACATACATGTATATGTTTATGCATTGATTCCCATTAAAAAGACAAGACCGTGTATTCAATATTTTGATTTGTTTATTCCATTAATATGTTTTATTGGTATTATCAAAGTGACGAAATACAATCACAGCTTTAAATCACAGTACAGTTAAGTAAAAATCACAGTTCATCAAACTAAAGCTATCCCAAAATATGATTCGTACCCCTTTTCGGACAAAAGTTTGACTGTTTAAAACTTGCTTAAATACAGTAAAACTACCTTCAGTGTAGTCATCAAATATATTATTTAACTGGAGATAATTCACAAAAAGGAAGATAATTCAAAGAAGTGAAGGACGTATTGCCCAGCAATACGAAACAGCAATACGTAATCCCCTACTGGAAGGTGACTAATTATCTCAACTACAGCATAACCTCTGTCAATGATATACTAGTACATGCAAAATTGTACTATATACATAATATGTTAAAGCAGACATCGTTTGGATTAAATTTGCATATATAAAAAAGATACAGTTGTTTATTGCTTATAACATCTACAAATATAAAAAAAGCTTTTAATTTCAACTTTAATCAAATTCCATGAAAATATGAGAAAAAGAAACTTAGAAAAGCAACATACTCGTATTTAACGGAAGTACCTCTGAAAAAAAAAAACCCCAAAAAACTTGCACCAACAATATTTGAATTCGGCCCATATGACACATGCGCTTTTGTTAAAATATTTTCAAGACTGGATAGGAAAAGATC
>NW_026463492.1:0-67516 GCF_021730395.1 Mercenaria mercenaria
CTCGGGCCTCTTCTTTTTCTTATCTTTATCAATGATATCGTGGATGAAATCAGATCATGCATCAACTTGTTTGCTGATGATACAAGTCTATATATAATAGTTCAGCAACCGGATATTGCGGCAAATCTTCTCCAATCTGATATCCAAACAATATCATCCTGGGCAGAAAAATGGCTTGTTACATTCAATCCCTCCAAATCAGAAGCCCTTTTAATTTCAAGAAAACGAAACTTTCATCAACATCCTCCTCTTCGAATGTTTAACCAGATTATTCCCGAGGTACTTGAACATAAACATCTTGGTGTTTTCCTGTCAAACGATTGTTGCTGGCATTCTCACATCAACTACATTGTAGAAAAGGCATGGAAAAGGGTATATATAATGCGGAAATTGAAATTTTCACTTGACCGTCGCTGCCTTGAAACCATATATATTTCGTTTATAAGGCCAATACTCGAATATGCAGACGTAGTGTGGGGCAATTGTACTAAGTATGAATTGGATCAACTTGACAAAATTCAAAATGAATGTGCTCGCATTGTCTCTGGAGCTACAAAACTTGTTTCCTTGGAAAACCTAAAAAGAGAAGTACCCTGGGAGTCACTTTCCGATAGACGTTACAAACATCGACTTATGTTTTTCAAAATGAAATCTAATCTGACACCAGCATATCTATCCTCTCTAGTTCCTGATTCTGGTGATAACCGCTACAACCTAAGAAACTCTGAAAATATACATGGTGTACCCGCTAGAACAACATTATATTTCAATTCTTTTTTGCCTTCTGTTGTACGTGATTGGAACCTACTGAGACCAGATATCCGTAATTCTGAAAACACTTTCATCATTTAAAAGTAACTTAAATAAAAACAAGCAGCGCACTCCGGCCTATTATTACACCGGAAACAGGAAACTCCAGGTGCTCCATACACGACTACGAACAAAATGCAGTGCACTGAATCAACATCTTTACCTAAAAAATGTTTCTCCCACACCATTGTGCCAGTGTGGACAGATTGAAACTAATTTCCACTTCTTTTTTTAGTGCAGAATTTTTAATCGTTGTCGATACGATCTTCTTGATAATCTGAGGAATTTTGTAATTGACTTGGATACTGTTCTATTTGGAAACCAGGACCTTTCTGATCAGGATAACATGACTATATTCACTCATGTACAGACATATATATCCGAAAGTAAAAGATTCTCTTAGCAACCCTGAGACATGCCAATACCTTGCCTCTTTCTCGTTTCTCTTCTACGTTTGACTTATTATATCATTCAAAATTCACTTCCACTTTTATGTAAATATTTCTCTTCACTATGCATTGTCCTTCCCCCTTTTTTTTCTTTTCGTCAATAATGATTCATATTTTTTTCTTACACATTTTAAGACTATATTCCTAGCCCCGTTACAGATTTTAGTTCGATACGCTCATACAGTTATATTTTGTCCGCTAAGGAGAAGAATTCTATAAGACTTGTCTTTCATTCTTATCCTTTCCTGTTTTGCTTTCATCACAGTATGACATTTGTATCAATATATGCACTTCATTTTGGGAATAAATATGTTTAAACTAAACTAATGGATACAGATTGAATCAGAACTACTGCTTGATCATTGATAATTAATCCGCATTGGTCATGAATGGGACTATTTTGTGTAGCATATTAACATCCTTTGGATGTGATTTGGAATCAAATAAAGATGCTATATGACTGTCAGAATAGAATTACACTTAACTTTGGTAAACCCGCAACCAAAAATCTAAATCATCAAATGAAACCTTGTTCACGAATACTTTCCTTGGTGAAATTCGCGAATACCTAACAGTAATTAAATATAAACACGACGACATATGCCGGAACCGACTTCTTCACAATCATAAAAAGAAGTTTTCGCGGCCTGATTGTACTAGCTTTTATAGATTTATACGCCCGTAAGGTGAAAACGCGGCCCTCATCAAAATAAATTTTATATGCCAGATTTTGTGACAAGATAATAATTCGCTTAGCTTAAATCGTGGCATTTGTAATGTTACTGACCTTTCAATTGCTTTTTCTGTTATTTCCTACAACAATCCAATAGCTGAAGACTGGAAATGTGATATCTAATATAAATGACCAGTTTGTTCAGTGAACATTGTATGACAATGATCAGAATATGAGAAATACAGCAAAGGCGAGTGGATTTATCATATGACAAGTATCTCAAATGAAAAGACACAAAGCTAGAAGATGTCAAAGAAACTATTTCAAAGGGATGCAAATTCGAGGATAAGTATATATTTCCCTGAAGCATCTTGACATTGAAAATGCCTCAAGGATGAAAAAATATATAGAATATATTGAATGCACGCAAATGTGCACGATTCATTTTTCTTCTCCATTTATAATTTCCGAACCTGAATAATTCCTTTTCTTTCATCACTCTTTGCACAAACCTTGAGATGTCAATTAACTCCCTCCCACCACCCTCACCCAAGGGATTTTCCTACACTATTATTTTATGAAAATACTTAACTAGAGGTATCACTTCAGGAATTCTGCCGTCTGGTGGTCGGGTTCTTCTTCGTTAACATTAATATGTCCACGGAAAATACTGAACACTGGTTTACAAAAAAATATGTCATGTAGATATGGATACAGATGTTTAGTTAATTACAAAAGAGACCACATGTTAGTTTGTAATTCACACTATCAGGTGTACGTTCATCATCTTGTTAATAAATTTTGAATACATATTTCATATGGAGTTTTTCGTTCTTATGCGAAACAATATATCACTCAGGCCTACGGCCTTCGTAATATATTCTTACGCATAAGAACTCAAAACTCGGGTTATTCTACGATAAACCACATTTGGGAACTTATTATTTCTTAAGTAATTTGAGTTCTATGAGAAATGCAAATTTTATATAACATGCTAAATTTTTTAGTGTATTCTTATTCATCAGATCTATAAATTTACTAACGCTTGGTCGTAACATAGTAGAATCGTTTAATGTATGAGAAAATAATATCGGCGAGATTACCTCCCTTTGTCGTAAGCCTACTGCATATTCAAAGACGATCCTCGGGCGGGGCGTATGTTCTCCGTGACTATTTGATAAACGACATTGTGTCTGAAATCATTAGTCCCCCACCTCTGGTTCATGTGGGGAAGTTGGCAGTTACTTGCGGAGAACAGGTTTGTACTGGTACAGAATCCAGGAACACTGGTTAGGTTAACTGCCCGCCGTTACATGACTGAAATACTGTTGAAAAACGGCGTTAAACCCAAAGCAAACAAACAAACAAAAGCATATTCAAAGAAATCCGAATATTTATTACATAATTTGATACAATACTTGACTTTATTATACATATCCCTAACAATACATAATAGTTTACCTCTGATACTAGTTTTATATAATTTCAGCCAAAGGGCATTTCTATACACACAATCAAAGGCCTTTTTAAAGTCAACAAATACACAATATAAACGCTTATTATCAATAATGTAATTCTGCACTATAGACGAAAGAATAAAAAACCAGTAGATCTCCCTTTTCTAAATCCAAATTGAGCATCAGATAAAATACAATTTTCTTCACAATAATTACTCATTCTTTTATTCACAATAGAAGTAAAACTTATTAAAGTTATTCCCCGATAGTTATTTACATTGTTTTTATCTCCCTTTTTGTGAAGAGGAACGATTACTCCTTCACACCAATTCACACCAACTTTCTGGAAAATAACCGCTATCAAGTATTTTATTAAATATATCACATAAAGGAGACGACAAAATGTCTACGGACTCGGTAAAATATTCATTTAATAAAAAGTCATTTCCGAACGCCTTTCCTCTTTTCAGTGATTTTACAGCATCTATAATTTCATTAACAGATATTGACTGATCTATCAAAATCATGAGTAGAAGAAAAATCTTCAGACTCCATATTCACATTCTGAAAAATATCATTTCCTAGCTCGGAAAAATATTTGAAAAAAGATTCAATAGAAAGGTTATTTTTGATAGTACTTTTCCCTTTTTTAAAGTATTTCCAGAACACCTTTGGCTTAGAAAGTCTCAAGTTTTCAATTTCTTTTACTTGTTTAAAGTTATAACATCTACGCTTTTTCTTAACCATAGTTTTGTATTTAGACTTTAACAAGCATAGTATATCTCCCTATGCGCTGTAGATTTGTAAGTGTTATAATTAGACAAAGCCTCAATATATAGCTGCCTAGAGCGTTCACATTCATTCGAGGGAAGTGAGATGTTTGTTCCTTACAATCTGTTGAATACGTTACCATTAACATGTTTTTGATTGGCGCTATTGTTTGTCATAATTAACATCATGTATTATGCCATGTACGTTTTATATGTATATAGACTAAATGTACATTTGTATATCTAATCACCAACAACATGTAATTTACACTGCAAAGTGTGCGTTTCCAAAATGGTTAAGTGATTATTGGATTATAATTAAATTTTAATGTACATTTTATCAAAATTGTTAAAAGGTAAAAATTGTTGTTACACCAGATGAAAATTTAATGAATACCATTGTTAAAATATGTCTTATGATTATAAAATATAAAAATATATGATGAATGTAGGATACATTAGCCCTACGGGCTCGGGCACCAACCAGTCCCTCGGGATTCTGAAGATGTTGTAACACGAAATAAACATGCGCTAACGCTATTCTAGCATAAAACGCGTAAAAAACTAATAAATCTAACACGATCCGATTCAGAAGGCAGAAAACAGTGAATTATAATACAACAAATCACTGTTCTGACGTCACAGTTATTACGTCATGGCGTCAAACGGCATAACGGCGCGCAAGAAAAGAAACCGATTGAAAACGGGCAAATATTTAATGAATGTCGTCAAGGATGTACTTAAAAATCCTTGTTAACGTGTTAGAATCGAAATAATATATCTCATGCAGTGATTTGCTCTTGAATAAATGATTGTTTGTCGTTCAGATGCGTATTATTATATCACTCAGGCTGCGCCCTCGTGATATAATTCCGTCGCATCTGAACTCCAAACAATGATTTATTCAACGACAAATCGCTGGATGAGAAATATTATTTCTTAAATGAATACATTGTTCCTCAACGTTATTAAATTACCATGAAATGCGCGGGAATGTTTGAGTTTTTTCACGTTGACGTCATTTCCTTTTGAATTATTCGTTTTTGGGCCGTTATACGTTAACGCCTTGCCACGGAACGCGCATATATAAAAAGGTGTTTTAACAGCACGTGAGCGCGAGAATCTCTCTGTTAAAACACGTTTTCTCTTCTGTTAAAACACCCCCGAAAAGTGACAAGAACAGCAGGTTTATGCTAGAATGCCCAGCTGTACATATCTTAGATTAATTAATGAACATTTTTTGACAAATGCAAAACTTCCATGGAAAGAAGATATTAATGGAAAGTTGCATATCAAAAAACATGTCGAAATTATTTGTACATATCTTCCACGGGCAATCAGGAAATCAAAATGAACACATTTCAAAATATTAATGGAATACTCACACGGACCATACCGTAGCACTCGTTGTTCAAGTTTAGAAAGTACGGAAAGGAACCTTTTAAAGTACTTTTTAAAGCATTTAGCAACACCTTGAAAAGAAGTAATAACACAATGGTGTGATTGAGTGCGACCATTCATATTCAAATGTATAATCAAATCTCTGAGATGAACATGTCGTGTAGATTATGATAATTTGTTCAGCCTTACATGGGAGTTAATGTTTTATTTAATTCAAACATTATATTTTGGATTCTTTTAACTGTCAGTTTAGTTACAATTGTATTAACTACATGATTGTAAATATGCTATTAACACAGTTATGTATCTTTGAATGTTGCTCATGTACGTAACATAATTACATGTAATGCTATAAAGTAAAGAAAACGCTATAAACAATTTATATGTATCAACTAAATGAGTCAATGTATTCTTTTTTGATAATTATTCAGTTCAAAGTTCAAATTTTATTGGAAAATCAGCCAAGTACTTGCCTTTGGCCATTTTCATTTGCTATTTTTCCATTCATTAAATTTCCAGCCGAATGACTCCGACGGTCAGTTTTCCCACGCTACTTACCAATTATAGCATATTTGCAAAATTGCATGAGGAAAGCAAGCGACTCTTTATTGTATGACCTGATAACCTGATAAAGTTAACTCATACGTTTAAAACTTTGTTGATTTTATAGCACAAGTTCACTATATTTTTTACCATATTTGATACATCGCGATTTTGTGAACATTTATAAGATTTCTCACTTATATGGAAGGATAACACTGTCCCCCGTGTAGATTACCAGATGATTGTATTTACTTGATCTTTTTCTGTCATGTTGTTCCTTAGTATATGTGCCTGACAGTAATAAACGTAAATGTTGTTGTTGTTGTTGTTGTTACATTGTAATAGAACTATGGCAAAGACACAATTTTACAAAATCATACAATATATACATGTACACATAAATAACAAGAAATTTCCTAGGAAACAGTAATATCTGACAGGGTATTGTTACGTTGAAGCATAGCTTCTTTTATAAATTTACAAAGGTTTAAGAGATGTTTCTTTCTCATACTTGTCAAAACAGAAACAAATTTATTTAAAGAGGGCCAAGAAACTTTGCCCAGATATTTACGTCTTATGTCTCTATATTTGTCACAACACAACAGAAAATGATACTCCGATTCAGTTACATTTTGAGTACATAATTTGCATACTCTTTCATTTCTATCTACACCAATATATCTTCCTACTTCAATTTCTAATTTATGAGAGGATAGTCTTAAGGACGTCAAACACTTTCTTAAATGATCGTTTGGTATAATTTCTATATAATTTTCAAAACAAAAAGTTTTCTTATATTTGCAGTAGTATTCGAGTTTGGGCATAGTATTAATTGAGGCATACCAGTCTTGAATATATTGATCTTGTAATCTGTTTATAAACATGGGTAAATAATTAAAGTTTTCGTCGAATTTATTTCTAATATTTGTAAAACCCAAATGATCAATAATTGAATTAATACGAATTGACCAGCATGAATTGTTTACATTATTTAAAAGGTCGTAATACATACTGTAGAGTGGGGAATCAACGTTCTTCATTATTTTTAACCAGAACTTAATAGACCGTTGCTTGCAAATGATAGATAGAGGAAATCTTCCCAGTTCACCAAATACGGCGGCATTTGGAGTTTGAGATTTAACTCCTAAAACATACTTACAAAATCTTAAATGTAATTTGTCAACATCTTTTGGATTGTAAACACCCCAAACTTCGGAACCGTATAACAGAATGGGCACAATCATTGAATCAAATAAGCGAAGTTTTGTTTTTACATCTAGATGTATTTTATCAAATAATATCATTAAGTTATGGTAGGCTCTTAATGCTTGATCATGAAACCTTTTTATGGCATGATTCAAATTCCCAGTATACGAAAATCTAATACCAAGATATGTGAAACTATCAACAATTTCTATTTGTTCTCCATTGATAAAAAAATTACCATGGTGGAACTGTTTGCGTTTTTCAAAAATACAAACTTTTGTTTTGTTGATATTAATGTTTAAACGCCATTTTATGGAATACTGATATATACAATCAATTTGCGCCTGAAGACTTACAGGATCAGTGGTGAACAGAACAATGTCGTCTGCAAAAAGTATTATATACATAGATAATAGATCTAGATCTTTATCGGTTAAAATATTAAAATCTATATTATCTACAATGTCATTTATGAATAGAATAAATAAAAGAGGTGAGAGTGGTTCCCCTTGTTTCAATCCAATAGTTACATCGAAAAAATTCGAAAGGGGCATACTATTTGATAGCTTGACACAAGACTGGACAGCTTATTCTAGTTTGAATTAACTTATTACACAATGCATCATAATTAATAGTGTCAAAAGCCCTCTGGTAGTCAATAAACGTGCAGAAAAGTTAGGATTTATTGGCTAATACTTTTTGAATAACTGTATGTAATAGAAATATAGCGTCAGTCGTAGAACGGTTATCACGAAAACCAAATTGAGAATCAGTTATAATATGCTCCGATTCACATCATTTATTTATACGGTTTCTTAAAAGCAATCAAAATATTTTACCCATTATATTATATCAGAGGCTTCACCAAATACTACGAACATTCAGCCAGATAAACGTCCTACAATGGCAGACCAAACGTCTCCTAGTATGCTTACATCCTCTCCAAGGATCATTTTTGTCACAAATTCCACCTTATCAAGGCCAGGGCTACCCTCCCCCTCAAACTCAGCATTAAATGAACTCGTCTGCATTTGCGACACCACCGCAACAATCCGCCATGAACTTTAATCAAAGTATAATGGAGAAGCTCGAGGCAATGGATTTGCGCTTACGCAAACTTGACTCTATTGAAAGTCAAATTACAGTTATGTCTCAAAAATTAACTCTAATGGACAATAGAGTATCTTCTCTAGAAAGCAAAGTACATGAATCGTCACGCAAAATCAACGAAAATGAGACAAGCAGAAATTACGATACGCAAATTAGCGAGGAGATTAGACTGAAACAAAGCCAAATAGATACCAGTCTAAAAGATCAAAAACGAATAAATTCAGATATGACTCGAGAATTTGACCATTTAAAATCAGAAAATTTTCATTTGTCCGATGAGCTTGTTGATCTTCAGTCTCGCTCAATGAGGGATAATTTGATGTTTTATAATTTTGATGAGTTGAAAACATCTGAAGAACGCAAATGAGAAATGCATAAATAAAATCCTTGACTTCTGTGAAAATAAACTTGGTATGTCTGATGTTCGTTCCAGTGTGAAAATTGACCGTGCTCACCGTGTCGGGAATTTTTCTTCCGATAAGACGCGACCCATTGTCGCAAAGTTCAACTATTTTCCTGACAAACTATCTGTAAAACAAAAGGCATATGACAATCAAGGGGCAACCGGTATCAAGGTAGGGGATCAGTACCCGAAAATAATACAGGAACGTAGAAGAAAGCTCATTCCCCATCTCGTGAAGGCAAAGGAGGATAGGAAGAATGCTGTCCTAGTGTATGATAAACTCTTTATAGAAGGTCGGCGTTTCATCCCCCATCAAACTAGGATAGAACTGAGAAGCAGCTAAAGTTTTTAGCATGGAACGTGCAAGGGATTGCTAATAAATTATCTGACAGTGATTTTCTGAATTATGTCAGTGATTATGACGTGCTCCTATTATCTGAAACTTGACATTCAAAAATAACAAATATTAAAATAGACGGCTATCAAAATTTTTCTTGCCCTAGGCCTAAAACTAATAAAAAGGCAAAACGCTCTAGTGGTGGCATTATTATTTATTACAAAGACAAATATTTAAATAAAATTGAACTTGTAAGTCTTAATATGAAAGGTATTGTGTGGATTAAATTAAAGAAAGAATATTTCAGTACTGAAAACGACCAATATTTCTGCACGTGCTATATTCCGCCGGAGGAGTCTAAGGTATATAAAAACGCTTCTTCCGAGCTTCATGATCATGACTTTTTTTAATTAAATACTGAGGTCATAAAATACAGATATTTGGGTGACATATATTTGACAGGTGACCTGAATTCTAGGACAGGTCAAAGATCAGACTACATTGAGAACATGAACCTTGACCGTTATGTTGATATGCCTAGTGATGAATTGTATGCACGAGCGATACCAGCACGTTTTTCTTGTGATAAAACTGTGAATCCTTTTGGCAATAAACTGTTATCTTTTTGCAAAGAAAACGACATTTTAATTACAAACGGTCGCCTTGAGCGTGGAGACTTTACGTGTTATAATACTATCCGAAACAGGAGAGCAGCTAGTGTAGTTGATTATCTATTAACGACTTATAGAAATTTTTCAAGTATATCAAATATGAAGGTTTTAGAAATGACAGAATTTTCTGATTACTGCCTACTTGTATTTTCATTAGAATGTGAGCATATGATATTTTATCATACTGATATTTTAACACATGATAAAATTTTCTGGAATGATACTGATCCGGATGTATTTCAGGCATTGTTGAATGATAATAGGATGTTATTTGATGAACTGTCTCGTAAATTAATATCTGCTGAAATTGATATTGATATGTGTATAAATAGCTTTTCTGATATTGTATATGATATTTCTTTTAAAATGCACGACAGAACTTGTTACACGAAGAATAAGAAACGAACCATAAAAAGAGCGCCATGGTTTGATGATAATTGCAAGCAGGCAGAAGCATTGTTTTTAACAAATAAAAGAATTTTTCATAGTAATCCTTCTGAAGAGAATAGAACGAATTTTTGGACAGCAGAAGCAATTTTTGCTCAGTAAAAAGGACAGCAAAGCGTAGTTTTAATTACAGTGAAAAAGTAAAGCTATCTGCTATGAGCAAAAATAACCCGAGAAAATTTTGGAAATACATTAATAAATTTAGGAATACTGGTACGGGAAATATATCTGATGTCAATATGGCTGATTTGGTAGATCACTTTAAAAATATTTCGAATAGCCGGCAGAGTAATTATTTTGAGGATGTAGAACCCAATATACAATCTGAACCACTTTTAATTGAGACATTAGACTGCGCATTTACAGCTGAGGAAATTTCTAAAACTATACGGTCAATGCAGAGACATAAAAGTGCTGATTATAGTAGAATAGTAGCGGAATTTTTCATTGATTCGAATGCATTTATTTCGCCATATCTTGTAACACTTTTAACAAAATTTTTGATTCGGGAATCTACCCACAGGCTTGGTGTAAAGGTATTATTGTACCGATACATAAAAAGGGGGATACTTCAAACCCAGCCAATTATCGGGGGATCACCCTTGTCAGTATACTTGCTAAAATATTTTCACTAGCTCTTAGAAATAGGTTAAATAGATGGTGTGAGGAACAGAACATTTTAAACGAATCACAATTTAGTTTTAGAGATAATAGATCCACAACTGATTGTGTATTTTTACTCCACTCAATTATTCAAAATGTTCTTAACTGTAAATCTAAATTATACTCTGCCTTTATTGATTACGAAAAAGCGCTTGATACTATTGTTAGGGATGCATTGTGGTTAAAGCTGTCGAAATCAGGCATTAGCTCTAAGATGATAATAATGTTGAAAGCGATATATACTTCTGTTACCTCTTGTGTGAAACTTCCTTCATCAATGCATTTATCTGATTGTTTCGATGTAACCCTCGGCTTAAAACAAGGGGAACCACTTTCGCCGATTTTATTTATCCTTTTCGTTAATGATATATGAGACACCATCAACTTCAATGCTTTAACAGAGAATGATCTCAACCAGTTATCTATGTATATGTTACTTTTTGCAGATGATATAGCGTTATTCACAATTGATCCACGTACTTTACAAGCCCAGCTAGATTCAGTGTATAGTTATTCTTTAAGGTGGATATTGAATATTAATGTTAATAAAACCAAAATATGTATATTTGAGAAACGTAAACAGAGACACGACATTCAATGGTTCGTAAACGGCGAACCAATTGAAGTGGTGGATCACTTTTGTTATCTAGGTGTTAACTTTACTTACACTGGAAGTATGACAAATGCAGTTAAGTCATTGTCCGATCAAGCCTTGAAAGCATATAATTGTTTGCAAGGATTATTTAGTAGGATAAATTTAGATATAAGAACTAAATTATCACTTTTTTACTCTATTGTGTTACCAATTTTGTTGTACAACGCTGAGGTACGGGGCATTTATGATTATTAAGAAATTGATAAAATCCATGTAAAGTTTTGTAAAAATATTCTTAGCGTACGCCAACAAACACCAAATGTAGCTGTTTTTTGGAGAGTTAGGTAGATTTCCCCTTTCTGTTATTTGTAAAGAGAGGGTTTTGAAATACTGGTTGAAAGTAATGAAAAATCAGGATACACCCATGTTTAAAATGTTTGTAGATCAATGCAGTAGTAATATGCATGTTAATTGGGCAAAAAATGTAAAACGTCTACTAGATAGTCTAGGTTTTAGTGATGCGTGGTTAAACTTTGATACGAATGTTTACTATTTGCCTTTGTTTAAGCAGCGTCTACGAGATCAATATATTCAAAACTGGAATACTTGTGTTCAGAATATGCCCAAGCTTGATTATTTCAGAAAATTCAAAACACAATTCTGTTATGAAAAATATTTAGATGTTGTATCCAATAGCTCGTTGAGGAAAGAACTCACATGTTTAAGATTAGGTTCTCATAACTTAGAAATAGAATCTGGCAGATTTTTAACTATGGAACGAAATGATCGCAAATGCAAATTATGTACATGTAACGCTGTTGAATCAGAATATCATTTTCTTCTCTGTTGTCCAAAATATGTAGATATAAGAAACAAATATCTAGGATATAACCCATGGCCCACTTTGCAAAAGTTTGCAAATATATTGTCAACAAGTAGCAAAAAACTTATGCTTAAGAGTGCTTACTATGTTAAGGAGGCTTTTAAAATAAGGCGGCAGTCTCTTGACCATGTAACTGCTTCTTGAATTGATTTTTCTTTTTTTAGTTGTGATATTATCCTTAAGAATTGAATTTATATGTATTGTAACTTATGTTGTATTCACGTTTATGTTAATTGTCTTGGCCATAATTGTCAAATAATTTTGTAAATGGCCAAAGGTAATGTATTTTACCGATTTTGCCAATAAAATGCATGAATGAATGAATATATTAACAAGTGTAATTCCCCGATAATTGGAAGGATCATTTTTATCTCCCTTTTTGTATATAGGTACAATAACACCTTTTGTCCAAGCTTCAGGATACACACATGAATCAAATATTATGATTAAAGATTAGACAAAGATATTGAGATATGAATGTGTTTGAGTCAATGAAAAAATCTGCAACATTGTTATCAAAATCACAACTTTTATAGCGCTTTAATTTAGAAATAGTTCTTTGTACTTCTTCTATAGTAATTTTTGTATCCAGTTGTTCAATGTTAATCGTATTGTCTACGTCATCATGGCTATAAATACCCGAAAGATCTTCTTCATTATTAATAACATCAGAAAAATGCCTAACAAAGCTCTGAATATCCACATCAGTATTTACAGTGTTTGACTTTTTAAATTTATTTAAATATTTCCAAAACTTACGTGGAGATGATTTACATAATTTTGACAACTTGCTCTTCTCTTTATTTTGAAAATTCCACCTTGCACGTCTTTTGATTTTAGCATAATTTGTCCTTTTCAACAAAAAATCTAATTTATTTTCATCAGATTTGCAAGACAAAATTTTTCGTTTTGATTCCATAAAAATTGATTTACTTTTACGACATTCATCATTGAACCACAGTGATTTCTTCTTCTTACGTTTTGGTGTATTTGTAAAAGTTTTGCCAAAACATGTAAATGAAGTGTCGTATACAAGCTTAGAAAAATTATCGATACACATATTTATGTCTATATCTCCTGTAGATAGGCGATTTGTTATATCGTCAAATAATTGTTTCTTAGAATGTAACACGTCTAAAAAATGTTCAGTATTCGATGTATCCCATAATATTTTATCATAATCATGGTTATCATCCATATTCAGATTAAATATACAATTCATTGTAAAAGCAACAGGA
Organism: Mercenaria mercenaria; assembly: GCF_021730395.1. Taxonomy (NCBI): domain Eukaryota; kingdom Metazoa; phylum Mollusca; class Bivalvia; order Venerida; family Veneridae; genus Mercenaria; species Mercenaria mercenaria. The sequence continues at coordinate 13,657 of NW_026463492.1, forward strand.
CAGTGGTCCGAAAATTCTGATTAATCAAGAACACTCATATTCAATATTGAATTAAAGCTATTTACATTTGTTATTAAATAATCAACCGTAATTGCTACGGGCTTATTTCTGTAAATTCCGTGGTATGTGTAATTTCCGTGCTCTAGTCTACCATTGACAATAACGAGATTGTTTTCTTTGCAAAGATTTAACAACCTTGACCCGAAATTATTTAACTGTGTATCACAATTTTTTCGGGCAGGTAAATTTCACTGGCACCAGATCAGAAAGAAAATGCCTCCGTACGTGTTATACCCTACCCCTAGGTATTCTATAAGAACCATGGTCGTGAACGGGAAAATATACTAACCCATTTCAATCGGGTATTTCATACCTAAAACACACAGTTCAGTAAATGTGTACTATTAATATTAAACAAGCAGTAAGTTATCTTCCGTTGTGTACCGGTCACAATTCTTCAATACTTCTTATCTTAGAAAAACAACGTGTAGTTTACAATTTTTTCAAAGGTACACAAAAAACTTGCTTGAACTTCCCTGGTGAAGTTCCGTTCTAGATTACAGACACACTCTGATTGGCTGATGTGAAAATGTATGTCAGTCGTCATTTTACTACACGTGTATGCTAAAATGTTTATATGCAGCATAAATGTGCAAAATGAATTAAATAAACAGAATAGATGTATACCAATGTATGATTTCAAATTCAAAATCATATACAAGATGAATTTCATTCATCATTTCGAGTCTTATCGTAAAACTGTGAATATATTGCATTCTGTTTTTGTTTGTTTACATTTCGTTTAACATGTGCACACTGTCGTGACCTCTAGACCGGATGTTCATTAGGGGAGTTCACGCAAGTTTTTTTCTGTAACGTTGACTAAAGCATTAAATATATGGAGCATCTCTGCAATACGGAATATTGAGACAATGTGACTGGTGCACGATGGAAGATAAATTATCGCTTGTTTAATATCAATAGTACACATTTACTGAACTGCGTGTTTTAGGTATGAAATACGCGATTGAAATGGGTTAGTATATTTTCCCGTTCACGACCATGGTTCTTATAGAATACCTAGGGGTAGGGTATAACACGTACAGAGGCATTTTCTTTCTGATCTGGTGCCAGTGGTAAATTTGAGGCATTATTATCCAGTTGTGGTAAATCTATGTAACGGTTCAAATTTATGTCATGCACGTAGTCGAGTTGATCGCTCGTGCGCGAGTTAAGGTCACCCACGAAATATACGGAGCCAAGCTAATTATACCTGAAGATGTCATTATTTAGATTTTCAAAAAAATCGAATTCGTAAAGTGGAGAATTAACATTACGATACACAGCAGAATCTTCCGGAGGAATATAATATAAACAAATATATACATCTTTGGCAGAACTACATAATTTTTGTTTGAATTTAAACCAGATAATACCCTTTTCATTTGTGCTTAACAATTCAATGTAATTACAATAGCACTGTTTATAATATACAATTACACCACCGCTATGTCTCTTTGATTTTTTATTATATTTTGGTCTTGTGCAGTTAAAATGGTCATAACCATTGATATTTATATCTGTTAATGTAGAGTTCCATGTTTCAGTAAGCAAAATGAGGTCATAATCCGAAACAAAATTAAGAAAATCACAGTCATTCAGTTTATTTTTGATACCCTGCACATTCCATAGTAATACATTTAGCTGTTCCTGATTAGCTTCCTAGCTGTAGCCAGCACTGGACACCGTGTCTATTGTGTAATATTTACCGTCAATTATCAGTTTATCATATGACAAGACTGTTTTCTTGTTATTTTCACGAGCCTTGATCATGGTAGGGTTCAGTAATTTCCTTCTATCTTGAATGGCTTTGGGGAATTGGTCACTCACCCTGTAACAAGTGTCTTGGGGCAAATCATTGAACACTTTTTGTTTAATATATTGTTTATCCAGGTAGTGGCTGAATTTGACCACTATCGGCCTAGTTTTAGTGTTGTCATATTTTCCGATCCTATTTACATCCTCGTGTGCATCGCTGATTTTTAAATCATCTCTGCAGAAATTTAAAATTGTCTGCGTGCAGTTTTCTGAACGGCGTTCTTCAACACTGTGTTTTTCAGCGAAACCGAAGAATAGTACGTTCTCTCTCATTGAAAGAGCTTGTAGGTCAATTCAGTGTACTTAACACGAATCTAATCACTTACATTTTAATTGCAAATACATGTATTTATTTCCGAGTAAAGATTTTCTCTGTGTATAGCTTTGGTCGTTTTCAGTTGAAACTGCAAAATGGTCACTTATAAACTAATGTCACATTATTTGTTAGAGATATTGCTCATTAAGTAAAATCTGACAAAGGTTCAATCAATTGCATATATTTCCTCATGTATAATACTATAAACAGAACTTCCTTGACATCAGTGTTCCGGTGAATTCTATAACAGTGTAATCGGCTTTTTGTGAAATCTATGGACATGCAACATACAGTGGCATCAACAAACTAAAGCATGGCATGCCTCTTGGAAAATATGAAAGTTCAGAGTAAGTACGAACATGAGCTTATGAGCTGATAATCAATCAATTAAAGATGTAAAGGTTGTGAAGTACTTTGTCATCGAGTTGATACTATACATGAAACACATAGTGATTGTGAGAAACTACCAAACCTTAAATAGAAACAAGTTTTATTTAGTAAATGGTTGACTATTGAAGGTGATAAATGTTTGATGCTACACCCTAATGATTTGCCTCCGAAAGATCATGTACATCTATTTATCATATACATGCAAAATACCAAGTGCCTTAAATTATCTAAAATCATGAATAAATATTGATCTGTTAAAACAGATACATTCCTCATGCAAAGATTATCAATTATAAATAATAAGGTTATTATAATATTATCTCGATTTTGGATGCTGAATTCGGCTTGAGTGGGTTTTGCCAGATCGGATCTAACGAGGCGCGCAAGCAACGAGTGTGATCCGATCTGGCAATATCCCATTCAATTTCTTATCGCATGCTTGTAATAAACCTTGATGTGGAATAAACTTGAACTTGTCAAAAGGATTATTTATTCAATCTATTAGAGAAATGAATAAGATTATATTTTAGGTTTAAGTAAGACAGGTAGTAATTCAATAACGTACTTGTTTCCCACCTTTACACTCTACTGGTACTACGGTGTTCCGTTTGGACAATCGTGACTTTTTATTGAATCCTAAACCGCGATGTACGATAGTACGATGGTGATAATGCGATGGTGCGATGGCACGATGATAAAACAACGATAGTATGATGGTGAAAGCGCGATGATGCAATAGTACGATGGTGAAATGTCGATGTAATAACGCGTTTTCATCATCGTATCATCGTACCATCGCGTTTTCACCATCGTATCATCGTACCATCGCGTTTTCATCATCGTACCATCGCGTTTTCACCATCGTGTCATCGCGTCATCATCATCGTACCATCGCATTTTCACCATCGTACCATCGCATTTTCACCATCGTACCATCGCCTTCCGGTGGTCATGTGCAGTGGTACAGTATATGTGTCAGTAAAATACAGGCTTGATACAATATCATTTTCACATTGCACTATGTACCTAGTACATCCTAACAAGAATAAGCTGAGTTTGAATAATACTATGTGACTATTACACCTAGCTTTTTATTTACTTTCATGCATACATAAAATACAAAGGACGTGGCCTTAAAGATTTTACAGTTTTAATGAACTGAGCATTGAACATTTTGTAAAACATTTTGCAAAACAGCAGAATCTAAATGGTAAATTTCTTCTCACAAAATACATCGAGATACATTGATCTATTGTTGACAAAAATACAAGTGCACGGGGCTATGCATTTCTAACCGGAAGGCAATGGTACGATGGTGAAAACGCGATGGTACGATGGTGAAACCACGATGGTACGATGATGATAACGCAATAGCACGATGATGAAAACGCGATGGTACAATGGTGAAACCACGATGGTACGATGATGATAACGCAATAGCACGATGATGAAAACGCGATGGTACGATGGTGAAAACGCGAAGGCACTATGGTACGATGATGAAAACGCGATGGTGCGATGGTGGAAACGCGATGGTAGGATGATGAAAACGCGATATTTCATCACCATCGTACCATCGCGATTTGATCATCGTGCCATCGCGTTTTCACCATCGTACCATCGTTGTTTCATCATCGTGCCATCGCGCCATCGCGTTTTCGTCATCGTACCATCGTGCATCGCGGTTTAGTATTAAATAAAATGTCACGATTGTCCGAACGGAACACCGTATGGTACTGATGATAAACTCGGGTAGATGATAAACATACGGGAAAATTAGACCCATCGCGAAAATCGCCACAAAAGCCGATAATAAGTAGACATTGTAACTAAAAAATTAAAACCGGAATTTTTAACATTTTGACTCCAAATATATATTGCTAAGTGCATCAGATAATATATATACAATATTAAAATGCTGTGTGTTATTTTTTAAAAGAGATATTTACTCCAAAAAATTTAGTCCCCATAGCATTTTTGGAAATAGGATAGACAACTCCTGAATGACTATCTCATCAAATTTGCTGATATAAAAATAAACTTAGGTATTTTCCCGGGATACCCTCATTAAAGTCTGTTTCTTCATTTCATTCAGACATGGAATGTAAACAAATACAGGAACAATTTAACAGTACAAGGACATCAAACAACCTATTTTATTTTCCTTCAGGACAGGTACACATGTTAGGTCATACTTGTAGTTAATAAACCAAAATGTAAAACAATTAATTAGCTCATCAAAGAAATGAAGACTAATAACTTCACAATATTTTATTACCTCCCTTCATTACATTTATCATCTACATTCTACATATTTTTTTTATGGAATTACCTCCCTTTATCTCAAATAAGCTTTCTTATATTGCAATTTAATCAGTCAGTATTTTTACCTTAATTTTCAGACAAATAAATTCATATTTTTTTAATCCATGGTAAGACGAAAAGCATAAATTATATTAAAGAATACCATAAAAGCATTTATCACACATGAATGCAAGGTATACACAACAAATAATTTTGATCCTTGTTGCCAATGACAATGTTGAAAAATATTAAAGCTCAGATGGCATAACAGTGAGATAAAATCTTTTTAAGTTAAGTTAATAATTCCCATATTAACTTATGACTACAAAAATTTAAAGTATGTTGTTATTCCCATTTCAGTCCAACATATCTAAAGAAGTAAATACTACAAAGACTGTATATCAAATTTTTGAAAATAAAATTCCACCAACATATTTTGTTTTTATTTCTTTTATCTTGATTATGTAGTGTACTTATCTAGAATGATGAGATATTTTGAAATGTACATTTCTTTATTCTCCTGGATGGAAAAAAATAAAATATATAAACAAAACAACCATTTATACCAACCAAATTGTAAAATACTTAAGTTTCTTTGATGATAGTAATTATATGTTGAGACATGAAAACAACATAAAATATCAACATAAAATATAACTAAAAAATTGTGGAACATCATATGTAGATTAGATTAGACTGTATTATACAAATATTTATATGAAAATATGTGACAACTGTGGTTAAATAGAATATTAGTTAACTTATGTTAAAATGTTGAACTGCTTTAACATTAATCTACAAGTGATGAATGAGTTCATCTTACCATAACTTTGACAGTTAATGTATTATTAAGAAAACTATAACATACAAGAAATGACACACAGACAGTATAAGTTGCTGAATGACTGGGTCAGTCTCCACCACAAATACTATGAAACTTAAAAAGTCCAATTAAATGTGTTTCTTTAAATTAGATTGATCACATTTTAACACTTCTATGAATGCAATTGTTAAATGCTTGCTTCTTACATGCATGCAATAATGGAAATAAAAATGATTTAACAATATATGTATACAGTCTTGTCATGAACACATTCTGTACAGATGATAATACATAGAAAAGTCAACATATTTATTATATGGGTCCATCTCAGTTTACAGCTGGTGCATGGCTGTCTTGCACTTGAATATACATCTTGCAGCACAGTTGGGGTAAATTCCATTTCACATGACAACACACTTGTAGCACTTCTGGAAATACAAATTTAAAACTTTATTACATAAAGAGAATAAAACATGATAGTTTTTAAAACAATTATAACATCATTTTAGACATTTGCAGATATTCTAATCTTAGAAATATATTATCAAGCAGCAAGTCAGGTAACTCTACAAATTGACATTTTGTCTAATTTCAACTTGTCTAAGGAATTACCTGTTTTAAGCAGCAAGATTGTGTTGCTACTTGGCTTGCTGCTTTATTTAAATTTTACATATACTTAGATCCACTAAATGACAAGTTATTTAATAGGACTGTCTGAAAAGATTGCATAATTTATAACATTCAATGTACATATTCAATAAAATGGTGAAAAAAATAAACAGATAAATCTGATGATGTTCATCTATGATCTCACCTAAAAGCTCCAACAACAACCTTCAACCTCTGATTAGTATATGATGTAATAATGATAAACTACCTAAAGTGTTTTTATATAGCATGCAAAAACAATGAACTTGAGAACTGCCAAAACTTCACCTTATGGGTAATATATGTTCACTTTTCCCCTTGTTGAAAGTGTTGTTTTTCTTAAAGCATTTGAAATCATAGATATTATAAGTACAATGCAACCTCTGTAGCAACACCCTGTGGGATATACAAATATTTTAGTTATTTTGAGGTTGTTGTTCTGGAGAAGTAAATTTGATAGTTATATTTCAGCTTAGGGAAATTCTCATGATGTTGTTATAGAGAGGTTTTTGCTTCAGAGTGAGCTACTCTGGAGAGGTTGTACTGTGAAAATTGCTTCAAACTTCATCTCCTTCAACTGAGCTAAATGAAGAAAAACAACAAAGGATTTTCCAAATTTAGAATTTCCTTGTTTACAATTTGACATTTAATGTTAGGCAACTATGCAGACATATTTTTATGTGACACAATGCCGCCTTTAACTATCTTATTCCAATGAACAAATTGTCAGTCTTGACAAAATCATGTGAAAAAAAGATCACAGTAAAAAACATTAATCCTAATCATTTTATATATATTGCAAAATCAGCTTTACAGAACTCATGTGACAAAAAATTAAATTCAAATATTGCCTTTGTGATGTGCAGCACTGGCCATGTCTTTTTATCACAATAGTTTACCTTATTTATATCTGTTACTTTTGTCATAACTTTTATGTCCCTTCTGCACTAACAATTGTCTTCAAGTTCTGAAATATTGTAAAACATTAATTCACACACATTCTAGGAAATCAACATAAAATCAGTGTCAAAGCATTTGAATATAATTGTTTTAATTATCTTAATACAAAGATACAAATGTACTTCATGTTTTTGCTGACTGATACAATATACTGAAATTTGTATTTCAATATTTATTATCAAAGTACATGTTCATTCTATTTTTGAAATGTTGACATTACAAAGCTATCACACATTTATTACTAAACCATATCTATTATCATTATTTTTAATGGAGATATGTACTTAGTAAATTGAGGGATACACAAAGCTACAGGAAAGAAATGTTTATGCCAGGCTGACATAACCCAGTAAACACCTGACGTCGTACCGACGTTGGTTAGACGTTGGATTTTGGTCGCGACGTCGGCGACCTAAATCCAACGTCTAACCAACGTCATATTCAAGACGTCTAATAGACGTCAGACTTAGACGTCTAGAAGACGTTGGGATTAGGTTGGATAGAAATTCTAATAAATGATTTTTGCTACAAAACTAACTTGTATAATTTCACTAGTATAGTTTAAAGATATTTACTTGTTTTCATAAAGGGCTGGACATGCGCTTATAAATGATAGTTCATTCGCACATCAAACATTATTAAATCATGTTACAATATCGCATGAAATTTTCTATTTTCGGAAACGGATTTTTTCACGAATTTTAAAATGTTCACGAAAAAGAAATGCATTTTATATACATGTATAAATTATTCTTAATTCACCTAAGAATCTTCTTCTACACATGTTGTCTGTTAGTCATTCGCGAGATAAGCCTGCATCGGTTTACACAGTCTTCCTGTAATTTGATATTTATTGGGATAAGATGGAACAAGTTTATAAATACTTTACACAAAGGGATCGGCAACGTGAGTAACAGATTTTTAAATATTATACTTATTTTAATAGTTATATTCATTAATGCTCCATATTTTTTCAAAGACTGATGCATTATGTTTGTTAGTTTAAAAAGTAATTGCGTTTAACACAAAATTTCGTTACATTTTACGAAGTTATGGAAGATCTTTTATAGAATTTAAAATATTACATGTTTGTTTTGCACGTAGTAATTATGTTCTTAGTAATAACACTAGCATACTTGTATAAGTTTTCGACTTTTATGAAATGATGAAACTGTCAAATTTTATATATTTCAGATAGAAATTTTAGCGGAGGTGAAGAATCATGGGAAAATGACTAAACTTGAAAGTTTCAATTACTGGATTACTTTTTGGATTTATTATATCAGACTTAGATCGCCATAATATGAAATAAAGATGATAAAATAATGCAGGTGTTGATTACGTGTTTGATTGCATAAAACGTTGAAAATTTGGTCAGATTTTGGTTGAAAAGTGGTTAGATTTAGGTTGGAAAATGGTCGGATTGCGACGTCTAGCCAACGTCGGGATTGCGACGTCTAAACGGTTTGCAAATCCAACCAAAATCCAACGTTAATCCGACGTCGGGGTCCGACGTCCATACGACGTCTAACCGACGTCAAATGTTTACTGGGAAAGTCCAGAAGGTTCACATCTTGTCAGGAATGTCAGTCTTATAGCTGTCTTGTACAGTTATTTCAGGAGCAAGAATGTAGCCATACAGCATATAAATGCTTTGAGACCTTTGTTTAACATACAAAAGCATAATACCTCCTGCATTTTTCATAATGGTAACATCTTCTTGGACTGCCACAGGGTAAGACAGGTCAAACAACTGTACATGTACATACTCAAACAACTTTTCCCTACCAAAACTGAAAATGAAAATTATACAACATTTTTTTCCTTTATTTTTGTACAAAAGATGACCTATGCATTTAATACAGACTTTTTACATTTATTAATCTAAATATATTAAAATTAATAATATATCTCATAACTCATTGTATGATTAAAATTATAATCATTAATAAACTATATCAAACATGAACCTGAAGTGTTCTAATTTATAAAGCTGCAATTAATATTGAAAAAAATGCAACTATTGTATACAATGTATATTAAAAAATGTATCATGAACCTGATTATAAAACAGTCTCAGTTCAAATGTATAACACATGCCTGTCAGAAAATCAATGTATGTTGTACTTTAATGATATCATCATGACATGAATGCCATCAATAAACTTCATATATAACAAACTATACCACTATGTCAGCCTCTTTCTTGTTATTTCTACAGCTTCCAAAGACAGACTGCAACTACATCATACATGTCAAGTTTCCCGGATCGTCCGGGAGTCTCACGGATTTTTTGTCCATTTCCCGGACATACGGAAATCAATTATTTCTCCCGGAAATCCAAAATTCCAAGCTAATGGTTTCCTATATCAAACTTAATCCCTAATTACACACTGTGCCTGACGTAATTTATCACTCTACTGGTATATTGATAAGAGTTTAACAAGGTCACGCACTGATGACATTCTGCAAACAGGTGTGTACTGTGCTATTTTTAGATTGTGTTAATTGGCGATTGCTGATACTGACATACCGTAATATGATGATAAGACAGGAACTTGCTTATTGAAGATAATCCTTTATTGGATTGATGGCAATCATTACCACTGATGGAGAAAACAACTAGAGATAGGTTATAACATTCTTTCAACAGCTATGATTTTCAATTTCATTTTGATGAGAAAAAAGTATTTTTCAGTATAGATTCAAAAGGGTGAAATAGATTTATTTCCATTCAATGTTAGCTTCTGTTCATTTGCAAAAAATCTAAGAATGTAAAAAAAACCCTGCAGATTATTCACATTAAAGAAACTCGCCAGTATAAAATTTCATCCAAATTCCAATTCCTCTGCTCAAACCATACTGTAATAACTGAATAAAGTTACTATAAATCTATATATAATTTTTTGTTTACATTGCAGAATTTCTAAAATGAACTTTTCCAATCTTCCATTTTGGACAGTACTGGTAACTGTTAAAAGCTAAGGGTGCTTACAAAAAAGATACTGATATATGGCAAACAGTGCAGATCATGATCAGACTGCATGGACAATTTACACTCGTCGCAAAGGCAGAATCAATCGTATTCAACAGGATTAAGATTAAAATGTTTTAAAATGCAACTTAAGCACTTAAAAACATTGATCAGATCTTATCTGTTATACAGTTTTATAGAATCAACCAAAAATTTCCTAAAAAATGCTCGTCGAAAATATCTCCTGGATTTTCATCAAATATCCCGGATTTTCAACTGAAATCTCCTGGAAAATTGTCCACAGAACTTGACATGTATGCTACATGTATCAGGCACTGTAAGTAAAATATACAAATAATCATTACACAAGAGAATTTTTCATGTTAAATAAAGGGAGTTAATTAAATGCAATCTGAGAATTTTTGCTAAACATAAAGGGAAGTAATTATCAATAAAATGAATGAAGAAAAATGCATATATAAGGGAGGTAATTTAGAAAAAAACAACAACTTCAAATGTCAGTATAATGATAGTTGACATTGACAATGACCTATATCAAGTATGCACAACATAAGAAACAGCAAGCACTTGAAAAATGCATTATATTTCCTTGCAATATCAAGAATATTTGACTGTATGTAAGGGTTCTCTACATGCTGTTATACTGAAAAAAACTTTAGTCTAAATATAGCTTAGATCTATTTATATCTTCAAAAAAAGGAAGTCCCAAATTTCCACAGCTATTCACAGGCTGAAAATTTTAGGTACTAATATCAGCAAAGAGGTTGATATCTATACTTTTTAATAACTATCGTCAAAGGTAGGGAAAAACTTACTGGAAAGGCATAAACTTCTGATCTAGTCATTTCAATACATTTTCAGCTCATTTGCATATAAGAAGAAATTTACAGAATTCCCTCTGTTTCTCTTCATTTTCAAAAAATCCTATGTGTCAGCTATCAGATATATATTTAAACAAAAACTGTCAACTTACCTTGTTTTTAGAAGAAGACAAAATTCCATGGCAACTTTCGCTTCCCCGCAAAACTGTACCGGTGCACACATAAAAAATTCTCAACTGTGATTTTCAAAATAATACAGTCAGACCACAATTATTTCCCTTGAAAATAAAATGCTCTAGTTAAATGCCTATAATAAGTCTGCTGTCGATACTGTTCGGTAGTTTACGGCCTACTCCGTATTTTAAGCCGATGTCTAACAAGTAATCCCTTCTTCGCCAATGTACCGTTACACAATATTGCCAAGTCTAATTTACAGTGATTGCAAATAAATTGGAACTAATCGGAACCTAAATGGTATTTGGTGGATTAATCAGAATACCTGTATAACGGTATTCTCAACAAACACATTATTATAAATCACTTTGCAAAAATAATTTCTACTATCTTACAATCAGATGGAAGCTCGCTTTTATAATACTTTGTTGGTTGATCATGATTATGAAATAAAGGTTTTAAATAGTTTTTTGTGTAATCAAATAATTGCACATTTATTGTTATGTCGTGATTTTTTTTAAAGTCAGATATCGAGCAAGCAATATCAGTGTCGAGCCAGCTCGAAAATCGTACTTCAAATTTTGAAAAGCTGAATTTCAGTATAATACTGAAACTGCGATCCGCTCAAGATCATAATTCAAAGATAAAAAGTCATGCAAGATCTGATATATTGAAATTCAAGTTTTTAAAAATCTTAATGGATTATTCCCGGTATTATATTTCAAGCCTGCTCAAATTTTCAAAGCAATCGAATTTAAAACTGGGACTGAATTTGAAACAGCTGGATTTCGATCTTGCATTAATTTTATTTGCGAGCTCGCTCGACGTTTCGAAAATCTAGCACTGAATGTCGAACAATTTCGAAAATCAAAGTCAAATTTCCAATCTGAATATCGAGCAGGTATTGAATTAAGAGCCAGTTTAAAGATCGCAATTTAAATTTTCTTTAAAATGCCGATTGACTAGAAATTCATGCTAGCTCAAAATATCTAGTTTAGTTTAAACTATTTGTTTGAGCCCGATTGTGATGAAAGCTTCAAGCTTATTGTAACCACTCTCGAGTTAACTTCCTGGAAAAACCAGTACTGATGTCATATGAGAAGTCATGATCGTGACCCCAATGGGGCTCGAACCCACGACCCCTGGGTTGAACGGCCGACACATTATCCACTAGACCACTGCTCCCCTCAAAATACTTGAATTTCGATCTTCCTGCTGGCTCTATTTTCAATTCTGCCTCGAAATTCGATGGTTTCTTTTGATTTGAATTTCGTTTTCCGAGTTGGTGCGAAATTCAATCTAAGCAAAATTCAACGTCATCCTTTCGAAAATTTGAATTTCGATCTTCTACTTCTAACTTGCCCAAAATATGCCGCCTCAAATTTCAACGTTTGAAACTTTTAACGGTCTTTTTTCTTCTTACACTCTCGAAATTTAATTCAAGCTCGAAATCAGTTCCTTAAGATTTCCATTTTCAACAGACTCGATGTTTAATGCTGGCTCGAATAAAATACTGAACATTTCAGTTGCGAGCTTCGAGCAAGATCCAAATTCGATGCAAACTCGAAATTCTTCTTTTTGAAATAAATTTTAAATTTCGATCCTCAAGCTGTTTAAAATTGACTATTGGTTGTAAACAAAATCATATTATGGAGCGTCCGCTAATTTATAAATCCGTACATGTGTGCAGTTTAGCGGGTGAGAAGTAATCAGTCTTTACCGTTAAGGAGCTTAAATTCCGTAAGAATTGACGGAAATATACGAGAATGTTCGAGCCTTTCCGATAACTATAAATGCAAAATGCTTAAAAAAGACCATTTTCTTCTTCACCTAGAAAACTGAAGTTAATATGAAACAATAGCTAAATGAATATAGATTACTAAATCGTTTGCAATGGTCTTCGAGGGCAAATAAGAATCTATTTATTCTTTGTTAAACGAAGAAATTTCAGCAAATTATCCATATTTTACTATATTTTAATTGTAGATAGACAGACATAAAGTACACGCAAAAAAGACCATTTTCTTTTTAATCGATTTTGAAAATAAAATATTCATAAGAAAGAAAATGCATTGAATATTATCACATCGTTTGCAAAGCTAAAATACCTATAATACTTTTCCCATAAATTTGAATAAAGTAAAGGGCTCCTTCTTTGCGCTATATAAAATATGTTCACTCGTGCGAAAAATCGATGGGTCTAATTTTCCCATATGGTCGGCCACCTTCGAATTATTCGATTGCAATCGGACACGCCGTCTAATAGCAACCGCTTACAACACCAACTGGTGTAAACAAAATCAAAATTGGTAGATATTCTGTATAAACAAATGACTTACATTTATCTGTTTAAAATTACTAGGGAAGAGGATGTTTTTGCGCATGCTCACTATCAATACATGGATGCCTGATATTGGACTACTTTTCATAATTTGATCCGGCATGACTGTTACAGCATTTCTGGGAAAGTTTCAATATAGATCTAACACTATGGAGAAAACTTTTTAAATGACAAAGTGTTCGAAATTATTCGTACGGTTCCCATTTTACATACCCCTTTCAGGGCCTCACTTCATGTAAGTTTGCTTACTAAATATAGATTTAAATTATGTCAATTTTTCAGCAAATGTTAAGCTTTATTTTGATACCAACCATTGATAACAATTTGCAGAAATAAAAAAGTTACAGGTAAAAATCCTCATTTTCTGTTTATCATCAGTACCAGTAACTAATTTAAAAATTGTTCAAATGTAGGGATAATACACGTTTTTTTGTGTATTAACGTCTGCAGAAGCCCGCGGGATTGTTTGTGACCGAGACCGAAGGTCGAGGTCACAAACATATCCCAAGGGCTTCTGCAGATGTTAATACACAAAACAAACGTGTATTGTCGCTATTCTTGCATAAAAATATATTTCACGGCGATTTATGTATTGTTTTCATACGTGATGACTTGACGATTCCGGTACATTTTTTATTTACCATTCCAGTTGTTCTTGGAAACGGTAAACATGTTTTAAATATCCGTATCCAGGGCCCGGAAATAAACAACGCTATCAGAAGCACCTCCTGAAGGTTTTTAAGCGATTTTTTATCTCTCATTATTACAAACATAAAATTACCAATAATTGTTCATATCATTTCACAATTTGGTGGACTCGATCACAATTTCAAGAATAATAACTTTGCATTCGAGTTATACTGAGTACAGACACGCAGTTGGAGTACGGATAAGTACGAACGTAGTGTCAAGTTTCCAAGCTGTTTATATAAATTCTTCGAGAAATTAGATAAAAACATACCGACTGATACTTACCAAAATCATAAATATAATACCTAAAAACGAACAATAGCACAAGTTACACGCGATACTTATTTATTCACAGTTATTTACAATAACTGAACAGACGCTTTGTAAAGGGAGTGAACTCTAAGAGAAGCTAGGGCGTACATTGATGGGGGCAGTACGTTTGGGGTTGGAAACAGATACAGCTAAACATACTATGGATTACATTGTATTTATAATGCTACAAGATGAGGTTGTTAAGGAAGAAACAAGACGCAGATGCCAAATATCAGTGTGCGTAAAAATACATACATATATCCCTGGCAAAGCATTTCAAAAATAAAAATCGGGTATTAACAGCACGTGAATTGCCTTGTTTGCACACGATTTTTCTCCCGTTAATACATGGGCGGATCCAGTGAAAAAAGTAGTTTTTATGCAAGAATACACGTACAGACATTAAATATTTTTAGACTCATCTGCTGACCTGTCAATTAGACCTGTAAAAGTATATATTTATAAAAAGTATTCTAGCATGAAACTGATGTTCTTGTCACTTTTCGGGGGTGTTTTAACAGAAGAGAAAACGTGTGTTAACAAGAAGATTCTCGAGCTCACGTGCTGTTAAAAAACCTCTCTACTTTTATCTTTACATTGGAGGTTTGCAATACAGAGGAGTTAGGACGGTTTTAGGCAGGAGTTAACTCAGTAAATTTTGTAACTTTAATAAAATCCTTTTTTTTTTTACTATTTATTTTTTACTAAGACGAGAATAAATATCCATAAGTTTGCTTTTGTTTTGCTCTCATTTTTACTTTGCTTTTGAGCTTAACTGTGCCTAACGAATTTATTCTTTGATTAAATACTTTGTTTGTCAAAATTTGTGGGAAAAATGCTCTTGAAGTAAAACAATTAGAATATCTGACTGTCACAACAAATACATTTTGTGTCACTTTAAAATATTCTTGCCTTCTTTTTTGAAGCTAAAGGAAGTTAAAAGTATATTTGTACGGACAGAACACCAAACTGCCAAATTCAACATTACCATAAAGTGCACGATAGATAATCCTGATTAAAAAGATGGAACATCAAGGACCTTAATTGACGCAAAACATGTTACAGGATCCGAGAATACGTCTATTACAGGAAAGAGAAAATTAAATGGAAAATGATCAAAAACCGTCATTGGAAATTAAAATAAAAACCGCTTTAACAAACATATGTTTACAGTGAAACTAAATGTCCTTAATTTGTTTTCACTCTACCGAAATGAGCCTTACTGTAGAAGAAAATGGCCAGAAATTGTTGGCAGTTGAAGTATCAAGTTTGGTGAACAGACATAACTACATGAAAGAACGCTTACTGCAATCAGAGGTGTCATATTCACACGTGAAAAGGGGAATTCTGTCAAACGTAAAGACATTTATTTGTAAACATTGCACCAGAGCCCAAAACATTTACTGCATTTACATTTTAGGGAACGTTCGCTGGTATACCGGTGAGAGTTTATGATTTATGGGAGGTTCTCTATAACTTTATATCCCTGTAAATTAACTCTGCTGGTCTAAAATTATGCTTGTTGAAGTTGATAGATTATACATGCATGTTTAGTAAAAGCAGCCGATAGTGATAGCTACTTTGTCTTGTTTTATTTTTAATAAGTTTCATGAATGTTACTGTTGCTTAAATATAATATAATGCTCGAAACCACGATGGTGAAAAGTCGAAACAACGAAACCACGTTGTTGAAATGTCGAAACAACGATGCAGAAAAGTCAAAACAACGATGGTGAAAAGTCGAAACAACGATGAAGTCGAAACAACGAAACAATGAAACCACGATCAAATGATGAAAACACGAAATAATATCGTGTTTCATCATCGTAGTTTCGTTGTTTCGAGTTTTCTCCATCGCAGTTTCGAGTTTTTACCATCGTTGTTTCGACTTTTCAACATCATGGTTTCGTTGTTTCGACTTTTTATCAACGTAGTTTCGTGCTTTCGTGCTTTGGGTGTAATTTTAAACGGCGATGGCCCTAACGGGACACCGTAGAAAATACTTCCATAACATCTTCGTAATTACTTTTACATCAAAAGGATTTAGAATTACTAAGACAGTACTTACTAGTTTCGACTTTATGTCTTCGTCAGAAATAATAGCGTACAGTACAAACGACGTCACGTGCGTTTGGCCGCCAACGTCAACGTGATAAAAATGCGCAAATAAAGAATATAATTAATTAGGCGGGTATTTATCAAAAAATATATTACTTCAATATGAAGTAGAAGAAAAATAAAACCAACCCAACATACATACATGACAATCTTGAAAATATACACATGAAAATGCGTTTTAATAACCAAAACATCTCTTGGGATATACCAGCTGGAAATCTCTTGGGATATACCAGCTGGAAACATCTCTTGGGATATACCAGCTGGAAATCTCTTGGGATATACCAGCTGGAAATCTCTTGGGATATACCAGCTGGAAACATCTCTTGGGATATACCAGCTGGAAATCTCTTTGGATATACCAGCTGGAAACATCTCTTGGGATATACCAGCTGGAAACATCTCTTGGGATATACCAGCTGGAAACTGGCTGTCCAGTGGTTCTGTTAGAAATACATGAAATGATTAAATTGAACAAGTTGACTAAAATAGTTTCCACATTAACTGCTTGTCAGCAAAAACACAAAAACACCAATTGTATGCCGCTAGCCGCTAGGTACAATTTACCTATTCCATTTTAATAGACAAACAAAATGTTTTGTATTTCAGAAACCGTATTTGTAAAATATTTCAAACAAGATTTTGTATGGCAACTAGGGCCTTCATTTGCTTTGTTACATGTATTTTCCTTTTTCCTTTTTCGAACTATTAGCCCTTTAAGCATAATCGCAATATGTCAGGAATGTGTGTTTTTCTTTGACAAATTTCTGTTTTCTGCGCGTAAATTTGAATACGGTTGAAACTTCTTAAAAATTCAATGTCCCGAGCATAAAGACACAATATTAGTCCAAATAATTAGGCATTGTAACTGAAAATACAAATTTCAAGTAGGAGCTATCTAAATTAGATGTATGTGAAGTGCATCAAAATACAAGGACTGAAAAAACTATTAAAATATCATTTCCTGAAAAAGAGTTATTTGAGCTGAAAAAAAATGATCCCGGATGAAATATTTGGAAAAAATGGAGACAACTCCGCAAAGACTTTATGATAGGCTTAGGTGACTATTGACCTAGAATCTCATGCGAACTACCCACTTTTTACCTCTAATCATGAAACAAGCATGCATACTTGCCACATGGATTAGCAACCTGAATACAAAACTATGTAAAGATCAAATAATTGATTGCCCTGGGGAAAGTAGGACATTTTTTGTGGTGAAATTTGTCAAAAAACAGACGATTTTTTTTAAGTCAAAACCCACAGAATTTCACAAGGTGAAATATGTTGAAAAGGCTACTGCTGGAAAGAGAACAATCTCAACTACCCATACGTATGCGTCAAAGTATGGGAAAAATACCTAGAAATATGAGAAAATCGAAGAAATCAATTTCGAGACTGTTAGATGCATAACTGTGTAATCATACATGGCATTTATCATAGATAGGTTACTTTTCCTTTGCACTGATATAACATGGGCAGGATTAGGATTAAGAAACGGTGTTCACTCAAAAATTTCACTATATAAACAGATTGTTTCCCTTAGGTAAAAAAGGCTTAGGGTAAGTCTCTAAAATAATAGAACGTGTTTGGGTACGTTGATATTTTAAGCGAGAGCAAAAGGTTAGTTGACACAAAATGGCCGATATAGGCGAAAGTGAAAGTAGGTAAGTACACATTTTACCTATTTTATGTCAAATGTGCTAATTTAAAGAATAAAGTCGTCCGTGCATCGTGTGACGACTACATTGGAGAATATGTTACAAGTTATAACAACGCGCGATGAAGCGTGTTAAAAAAGTTATTGAATGCATAAGTTGTTGTGTTTGCAAACAAAACGTGGACACGCCATCTGAATTCATGAAATATTACAGGTAAATGACGCATATAGATTATAATTTAGTAAAGAAATGTTGCAAAAAAGCTATATGGCAAAACGAATTACAAAAAGGTAACACTTACTTGTGGATTATATCAAGAAAACGCATTCACAAAGTGTAAGTACTTTTTTTGGTTACATGACATAACTGTAAAATATGGTTTGTTGAGGCAGATAAATTGTGAATAAGTTGTAGGAATAACTATCTGGTAATATCGATTGACGTTTCAAATGCTGATGCAGAATTTATAAAAAAGAACTAAATTTTATATCTAGCTCCCGTACTTCTCGAGGAAAAGCTTATTAATTTAATATACATATATGATAAAAAGACATGGTGTCTGAACTTATTCGTCCTACACCTCTGATCCATGCGGAGATGTTAACAGTTACGTGCAGAGAAATAGAAGTACATATTTATATAATTATATACTAATCGGAATGCAATCATATCTATTCCTTAAATTTTATGTCCACACACTCGGCGGGCTTTTCAAACTAAAATGGCATTTTTTGGTTGTGTGCATTTTGGAATTTTAATTTATATGATTACTCGCTTATCTTAAAATTGATAATGCAAATGGTCAAAAGTGTTAGTTAATTTAGTGTATTAATAATGTTTATGTAGTTTATATGTATTAACGGTGTTATGATATAGGTTTAAAATAGTAGACACTCTAAAATATATATAGCAAAACAAAGGATAAGTGTGCACCCACACTAAAAAGGTGACATTTTTTAACAAATACCATTTCTGCATTACATTTAATTATATAGAGTGTCTTTTCGTATTGAATTTATTACCGAGACGAATAAAATGCGAGACTCTGTCGAGCATTTTATCAGTTTTATTCAACAAAAGTCACAAATGTAATATTTTTTTTTATCACATGTTAGTTTTTCCTGCCGAAAATATAAAAAAATCTTCTTTCTTTTGACCAACTTTCATTTATTTTAAACGACGTCGACATGAAAAGTTTATTACATAAGTGTTTTAACAATTTTTATGCCCCCCAACCTCGAAGAAGGAGGTGTTTATTGTTTTGTAGATGTCTGCCGGTCGGTCGGTATGTCGGTCTGTATGTACACAAAACGGTTTCTGGATAATTCCTTAAGAACGCTTGAGCATAGGATCATGAAATGTGATAGGAAAATTGATCATGACCAGCAGATGACTCTTACTGATTTTGAGATTAGTAGGTCAAAGATCAAAGATCAAGGTCACAGTGGCCCGGAACAGTTAAACGGTTTTTGCATGATAACTAAAGGGCGCTTGGGCATAGATCATGAAAGTTGATAGGTAGGTTGGTCATGACCAGCAAATGACCCCTATTTATATTGAGGTTAGTAGGTCAAAGGTCAATGTCTCAGTAACCTAGAACAGTTAAACGGTTTCCCGATGACACCTCAACGTCGCACCGACACAATTATAGGTCATATGGCGACTTTCCGACTTTGATGGTGGAGGAAGACCCCAGGTGCCCCTCCGTGCATTATTTCATCACGAGCGGCGGGTACCTAGGTAAAACCACCGACCTTCCGTAAGCCAGCTGGATGGCTTCGTCACATGAAGAATTCAACGCCCCGAGTGAGGCTCGAACCTACATCGATGAGGGGCAAGTGATTTGAAGTCAGCGACCTTAACCACTCGGCCACGGAGGCCCCTGGATGATAGCTTTAAACGCTTGGGTCTAGGATCAGGGCATTTAATAGGGAGGATGAACACGACCAGCAAATGACCACTATTGATTTTAAGGTCAGTAGGTCAAAGGTCAAGGTCATAGTAACCCTGAACAGTTAAACCGTTTCCGGACAATAACTTGAGAACGCTTGGGCTTAGGATGGCGAAATTTAATAGAAAGGTTGAATTTTACCGGCAGATGACACCTGTAGACTTTTAGGTCAGTAGGTCAAATGTCCAGGTCACATTGACCCAGAACATTTTGCAAAATAACTAGAGAATGCGTTGCTTTAAGATAAAATTTATAATAACAATAATAATAATAATAATAATAACTTCATCTAAAGAGGATAGCATATTTGGCTATAGCCAGTCTAACATATGGTCCTCTAACATAATAATGTAAAGTTTCATCCTACTATATTCAGTGAAAAGTAAAAGACATGAATAAAAATAATGTATTATGAACAAATTAATTCTTAGTGGCATAAACAGTATATAGTACAATGAACAGAGATTAAAATAAGATAAAATTATGTACAAGTGGTGAAAGAATAAATGTTATTTGCAATCCGCACACCAAATCCCTAAAAACTCTTGTGTGAAAAAAGTACGGGAAAGCGTTGGATTACATTTAAGGAAATAATATTGTTATTATGTCACATATGTAATAACAGATATAGACTAAAGAAAAAAAAAACACATGATATAAAAATGCGAACATTGCAAGGCTATTACACTTTTTGATAAGATATGAAGGGAGATAAAAATGAATAAGAAAGAAAAAAGGAAAACAAATAAGAAAGAAGAAAAATAAATGTTGTGACAAAATTGTCATATGGATTATACATAACTAATTAGATAAGAAGAGAACTAGAATGTGTTTGTAGGACACAGGGTGTGTCCCTCCCCCCTCCCCACACTGGTACATTTGTCACAAATAAGGGGCAATAATTCAAATGTTTGCAGTCTTAAGTGGGTATAGCCTCAACAAACATTTTATGAAAAGGATTCATTATTCTAGGCCATATACGTTTTAAGCTTTGAACATCACAAACATAAAATCCACTATTTTGGCTATTTCAAGCGTCATAACTCTGTAATAAGCGCTAAGATTCTCAAGTAAAATGGCAAGTGTGCAAGATCACATCATGATAAAGACTCAAGCAAGGTTTCATGAATTTACATCAAATACATTTTGAGCTAGGCACATAATTAGGTAAAAATGTGCATTTTTGACTATTTCAGGGGCCATAACTTTAAAAATAGGGAGTGGAGCCAGTCAAAAAATAAGAGGAAGTTTATATCATGATAAAGACTCATGCAAGTTTTCATCCATTTATATCATATACTTTTTGAGCTAGGTGCGTCACAAGGTGAAAATGTGCATTTTTGACTATTTCAGGGGCCATAACTCTGAAAATAGGGGGCAGAGGCAGACAAAAAATAGGAGGTGCGCAAGTTCATATCATGATAAAGAATCATGCAAGGTTTAATAAATTTATATTAAATACTTTTTGAGCTAGGCGCATCACAATGTGAAAATGTGCATTTTTGACTGTTTCAGGGGCCACAACTCTGGAAATAGGGGGCAGACCCAGATGAAAAATAGAAGTTGCACAAGTTCATATCATAATAAAGACTCATGCAAGGTTTGATAAATTTATATTAAACACTTTTTGAGCTAGGCGCGTCACAAGGTGAACATGTGCATTTTTGACTATTTCAGGGGCCATAACTCTGGAAATAGGGGGCGGAGCCAGACGGAAAATAAGAGGTGCGCAAGTTCATATCACGATAAAAACTCATGCAAGGTTTCATCAATTTATATCAAATACGTTTTGAGCTAGGCGCGTCACGAACTTCGGACGGACGGACGGATGCACGGACAAGACAAAATCTATATGCCCCCACCACTCATGGGGTGGGGGTGGGGGGACACAATAAAAGCGAATGCAGTGCCACTAAGTAAAGTAAGTAAGTAAAACAAAGTATCAAGAGAAGATGTGTAGAGAATAATGAATAATGAATATATATTAGTAAAGAAATTGTTAAAAGTGTTGATAATACTTTCCAGATCTTCAATCTTGCACCCATCAATATCAATACTTTGTGGAATAGAATTTTGACTGCCTTTTCCGTTGATATCATTAATATGTTTCCAAAGGTATGAGTTGTCCTTATTGTTATTTATAGCATTTGAAAAGAAATTTTGCTTACTTTTCCTAATAAGTGTTTTAGTTTGATTCCTCCAATATTTATATTCTGACCAATTTTTAATTTTATAATAGTAATCTCTTTTCTTTTGTGCAGAGGTAATATCCTCGTTTAGCCAATCTGGTTTAGTTTACTTTTTAACTCTTTTATGTTTAATGGGTGCATGACTATCAAGTACACTTATGAAAGTTTTGTTCCATATTTCAAAGTTGTGACTTGGATTATCTAGTAGTAATTGTATCTCTTATAGTTCTTTAGATAATTCTTTAAGAAAATCGGATTCGCAAAAATGTTTATATGATCTATATTTAATTACAGTATGTTGATTTCTATTCACTTCGTTTTTGCCAGTGCCTCTTGTAAAACAAATGGGATAGTGATCACTAATGGAGATGTTAGCGACAAAAGACTCAGTAATATGATTTGTGTTGTTAGTATAGATATGATCAATCAATGAAGTTGTACGAGCTGTTACCCTTGTTGGATTCTTTATAACCTGGTGTAAGTCATGATAGTTTTTTCCCCTCAATATTCCATTAGGCCAAATGACCCGTGAGGACATACAATACATGATATATGGCAAGACAGTGTACAACATATAGATCTACATGCAATTGAAGTTGATGTGCGGAGAAGGTTTACAATACATGGCATAATAATATCCTTAATGCGTGATAATATCAATGACTAATGAAATAAATATTATTGAAAATTACAAAACCATGCGTTTTACAAACCACACAATGTTATGATAAATTTTCAGACATGTAGCTGAAGAATGTGAGCCCATTTTTATCATTTGAATGTTGCGTGTGTGTTGCAAGATTGATGTTCATGTCACCAATTATGTACAACTCATAGCCTGTATGCATAGCTTTATCAATCTGTATGTTAAAAAGTTCTGACCAGTTTGTTTTGGCTGATGGTGGCCTATACACCGAACACAGTAAGAGAGGTTTCGAGTATTTCAGTCTTATTTCGATCCAGATAGATTCAATTTCTTTGGTTTCGAGATCAGGGGCCGTATTCATAAAGCATCTTAAGTATAAGTATAAGAAATTGATTATTTACTTAAGTATTACTTAAGTAAGAAATTTATTTTACTTAAGTATATTTGTTATTCATAAAACAATTTAATAAGTAATTCTTGGCTTTGATTGTGGACGAAAACATTAAAAAAAAACACACATTAATTTCAGACAAATACAACATGCACAATTATGTTTAAAGTGCTTTTATCTGAAAAACAACACTTTAATCGTACTCACGACGCTATTTTGTTTTCTGACTTAAGTCATTTCTTACGTATCTTAAGTTTAAGCTGTTTTATGAACTTAGACTTAAGCTGAAATCACCACAAACTTAAGTAAAATCTTCAACTTAAGTCAAAACTTATATTTAAGATGCTTTATGAATACGGCCCCAGACCTCCGCCGGTACTGAATATGATTAGCAATGTAAAAACAACTATGCCTCCACCTGAAAGTTTTGTACTGTTGTCAGTATTTCTGTCTTTTCTTTCTAAGTTGTAACCATTTAAACAGATTGTCTTATTGTCTACATTTTCATCTAAAAATGTTTCACAAAGCCCTAAAATGTCAACCGGGGTGGAATTGTTAAATATGATATTTATATCATCAAGATTTGATTTTAAATGCCTTATATTTAAATTGGCTACATGTAGACCACGACGATTAAAATCTAATTTTGAGCTTGGAAGCTGATCATTTAATTGAGAATTTTGAAGGTGTGTAGAGGTCTGATCATCATTACTATGGTTATAATTGTTAATGTCTATTACGTGTTCTTGTGTTTCATTGTCAATATCCGAGCTATGAGTTGAACAGTCAAAACTGTTACATTCGGAGCAGACATGCCCAAGGACATCGTAGGTGTTGGTGTGATATGCTCCGGAGCTCTTAGACATTGTATCTCAAACCCAGATCGGTCGCATTTTACTACCAGAAACTGTGTTGTTGCTATATGTTTTGTTGAAATTATAACTGGAAGTTTGCTTTCCATCTGTTGACATAACTGAACATTTTGCATCAATATTTCGAATGAGTACGCCTGTACCTGCAGGTCTGAGATTTGTTCTGTCCGCATGATAAAGGGTTTTGGGCAACTCTCCTGAGGCCATAACAAATGAATCATTATTTTCAATGAATTTAAGTTTGAACTTTTTTACAGAGATATTTGAGTTTGTCATTGAAAGGCGCCATGTTTTTATCCTTTCTTGGAAGCAGGCCTGATACAGTTATTTGTAACTTGTCATTTTGAGCTAGTTCTGAATAGAGAAATGAATTTTTGTTCAAAGTAGACAGAGTTATGTCGGCATCGACATCATTTCCGCCTACATGTATTATAATTTCCTTATAAGGGGACATGTTCATTTTTGACATTCTGTCTTTAAGATCATCAATTGTAGCCTCAGGGAAGCTTTTCACTCGGACATTTTTGTGTAGGCGTCTTGTATCGATACCTTTGAGAATACATGATCCTGTAATGAATGTCAGTTTTGGGGAATTAACTCTGCTATCTTTTACCTGTGTAGAAATTCCATTATGAGCAGTGGTGATACGGTTTCTGTTGTTTTTTATAGCGTCATGTTTGTTCGTTTTTGTTAATGTTTGTGAGATTTGGTGACTTATATCCTGAAACAATTTGGGTTTGCATGTGTTTATCTAATTTCTGTTTATTGTCAAATTTACTGTTAATCTTTTCAGTGTGTGTATAAGATGGTGTCTGCAAACAAGGTGGCATTTCGACAGTAGTTTGATCAGTATTGCGGGTACCTCTTTCCTTTTGAGTTTTGTCTGTACCTTGGTAATTTAATGTTGTTTCTTGTTCTTTGAGAACTGAAGAGTTTTGCTCATGCAGCATTAAAGGTGATCTTAACTTATCAAAAATAGATTGTGTCTTAGCTATAACAGCATTTGATCTTTTATCAAGGTCATTTTTAACAAACCAATATTTTGATTAATATCTAAAAGTTCTGTTTCTGTTTTATCGTTATTGCACTTTTGTTGACTTTGTTTGCTGTTAATCGATCATTTAAATTTTCAAATTTTGAATCTATAGAGTCTGATAGCTTTGTTTTTTTTTTCACTCAAAAGTGTTGTTGCTTGGTAAAGTCCCGAAATGATTTCTGACATAGAACGCACTGTCGAAGGCATATTTCTACACTGTTCACACGACCACCACCATGCATGTTCACTATTATCAGTGTTCACACACGAGTCGTGGAACCAGCGGAAACACAAATTGCACCGAGTTATCGGCGATTTAGGTGCGGTGCAATTTTCTGTACAGGGATTTGTATTTTTATATGAATATTTTCTTGTATCATCAGTTTCATTGTTTTTCTGCGATCTTTTTGTTTTATTGCTTGTTTTTGTAACAGTAGATGTTTTCCTTCTGGTAGATTGTTTTGCTGCTTTTCTAACTTCTGTGATGCTATTGTCTTGGGTTTGCTGTGGGGTGAATGTATCATCTAGATGTGATAAGGATACCGTTGAGTTGAGCGAATCAATGAGCACAGAATCATTTTCTTCAATGTCAGTGGGTATTTCTTGACAGATAGTAAAAGCTGCATATGTTGGTGATGATTTTCCATTATTTGAATGTTTACTCTTTCTCTCTTTATTGCGTTTTTTGCCTTTAATTGCACTAACTTCATTGTTCAGTGTTTGAGATGTACTGTGCTCTATTTACAATGATTTTTAAATCTACTGACGGTAGCAGCTTTTTCATATCCTCGATGACAAGGTGTTTATATGTACTTTTATTGAAGGGAAGTAACTCCTGATAACTGAGTGAATTGATTATTTCTTTATATTTACTTCTCATTGATTCATCAACTTGTTCAATTTCATTATCGCTAGCGGCAGTCTTCATTGTTGTTGTGTAAAGATGTTATAATCCGTGTCAAACTAGTCTAGTCGATAATCCAGTAATCCGGGTATGCACTTATGATCACGTGATCTCGTTTGAAAAATAAAATATTTTGTTTTAGACAATTATAGTTAGCTGAGAAATTATACTAAATTAGTTTAAATCTTTAGTAAATCTAAACTCTAAACAATTTTACCTTTAAGAATATTATAATCCGATTTGAAATGGTATAGTCACTAATCCAGTAATACAGGTATGTACTTATGATCACGTGACTCCGTTTGAGAAAATCCTTTGTCTTTTAGAAAATCACAAATCACTTAGAAATTTATATGTTTTAAATCGTATCTTTAGTAAATCCAAACTCTTTGAAGTTTTACCTGAAAGTAGATATAAGATATTAATATATTCCAATAAATATTAAACTAGAAAATCGAAATTCAACACAGAGCAAATTCCACGCGTGTGAATCAATCGAAGGGTGATAAATATATTTGATATGGAGATCACTTATGACTGGTAAAAGAGCCATAATTATTGATTTTGGGTTAGTTCGTCAAACACCGGTATTCTCAATACGAAAAATACCCCCTGCATTGCCAAATATATGTACACGATTAATCTAAAACTAACCATTTTGAGCGTACATTTAGTTTAACCAACTTTTTTGCATTCGTACACATTTTTTTTGGCGATGCGGCTGCTTAATGCATCTATGACTAATAAAATAAGGTCACACACTTCCAGTTAAGAATTGCATGATGTACAATATAAAAAGCAAAGATTACCTGACCAAATTAGATCCAAATTGATTGGTTTTTTGATAAACATTTCGTTGGCTAGAAAGCGAAAGTTGTAAATATACACTCAATAACTTTTTATATACGACATAGTTCTTCCTTGTAGAGACGGCATTACACAGCCGAAACATTTGTCCACTCGATACACAGTTTAAATAACCGCAATAATGTTGACATAATACCATTTAAAAAAAATACTGACCTTGTATCTTTGTTTACGTGCTTATACCCGTCATTTTGTGTCAACTAACCTTTTGCTGCCGCTTAAAACGTTAACGTACCCAAATACGTTCGACCCCCTTTAATGAAACGATCAGTCATATCTAGCAGAACTTTAGATACTAATACAGTGGTCTTGGTGTCATTGAAATTAATTAAGGTACATGTATATCTGTTTTGCTTGATTGATGATGAAATGTCTTTAATTTGATCAATTATGTTTAATTTGTGATGCAAATACTGAGTCTATTATTTTACTTTAAGTAGGTCATATAGATATCTATTATCCAATACTCAGATTGAATTTCATGGGCGTGGTCGTCAGTTACAGATGTTAACATTTTGCTTTAAATAGTAAAAGAATAAATGATTTTCATGATAAGTAAAACTGTCGTGTCGCTATTGAATTTATTCAGCAAGTGAACGCATTTATACTAGGTTAATCTATAAAAACGATGAATCTTCTACCAGATTCCGGATATTATCTTCCGACAAACGTAGATTGTATTACGTATTAAAAGACACGGCTATCCGGTGTTTATCTCTTGTTTTGTCTTCGCAGGATCAAATAACAAATACTGAGAAAGAATCGTGTAGTTATAGAAATGTAGACAAGTTAAAATAGAGTGCAATAAAGATCGGACCAAAACAGTAAAATGTTGTACTTTTGTAAAATTTCTTACAATCGGAAACAAAAAGAAGCTACGAATAACTAGTGTGTTGTTCATGTATCAGATGACAACCTTGGTGAACGGAAAATAATTGTTGAAATTATTGCTTGAGACGGTGATATCAGCATTGAAAAAAAAATGAAAACACTAGGAGAAACTTACTAACTACCGCGACTGTTGCTTGTGGTTATATCGAAAAAGATAATCCTTACTGATAGTATTAGCCTCTAAAGTCTCGCCCGGTAATCCACAGAATCCTTACTGATAGTATATCCTCTAAAGTCTCGCCCGGTAATCCACAGAATCCTTACTGATAGTATATCCTCTAAAGTCTCGCCCGGTAATCCACAGAATCCTTACTGATAGTATATCCTCTAAAGTCTCGCCCGGTAATCCAGAATCCTTACTGATAGTATATCCTCTAAAGTCTCGACCGGTAATCTACACAATCATAACCCTCCGGTTATGTATGGAAATGCCTCTGTTCTGACTTCCGGTTATGACGGTTTTAATATAAAAACAGAGACACAGGTAAGGAACTCTTACGTTTTCTTTCTAACAATACTACGAATGAAAAATCAGCAAATGCTATTCGATGCACGATTGAACAAAGATTTACATATATACATACAAGATTTTTCGTGCAGCGACCAACTATTGGCTTCCTGTTATCTTTATCTTTGGAGGTTGTATACATGATGACATTTCAGCGGATCCGTACCACCCATACCGCGTTTTGCAATTGTTTTCGAACACACGTTTTCTTGCGGCAAATAGTCGGCGTTAGTATGGTGGTACAAATGTATGCTGTAAGGATTAAGTGAGCGAAATGTATCGCTGTAACAAAAATGCCAGAATTCAAACAGAAAATACACGTGGAACAGATTTTTTCGACAGGTAAGTGGGTTTTTGCTTTACATTTCACGAAATGAATATGCCAGTACTGTGGCGCATATTCTTTAGCTACTTTGTCTTTACAGTCGGATAAGTATAAGACAAAAACGTCTTTTGCAAGATTTTGCGCTCGAGTGCAATGTTTACAAATAAATGTCTCGAATTTATACGTAATTTTGCCCTTTTCCCCTGTAATTATGACAGTTTTCTGCATGTTATACATGTTCGTTCATGTAGTTGTGCCTATGGTTCTACTTCAACTACCCCCATTTTCTGGCCGTTTTCTTTTACTGTAAGACCTGTTTTGATAGAATGAAATCACAATAAGCACGTTTAGTCTGACTGTAAACATATTTTTGACAATGTGGCTTTGTTTTTCAGGTATTTCTGTCACTTCCAACAGTGAAATTTGATCATTTCTAAGTACATGAGGCGCGGCATAAATATAATGGCTAGATCTTCAATCAACGTGGATTTAGCATTTACTTTAAAATTAAATGGCAATGACTCTCGGTTAAATATGCATGCGGATAATGATCTTTCATAGTACTCCTTGTGAACTAATGTGGCCTCCTACCGTCAGTCTATCAGTCCGTTCCTCAATATATTCTTAAAACGACATTTCTGCATCCCCTGAATTTGGCAGGACTGTTCCACTAATGGGTTGCTCCCTTGCACATAGAGGCACAAGGGCTAAAGGTTAGAAAGTATTTGTTGTCTCCGCTTTTGCTTTCTATGTTGAAGTAACACTTTTCATCAGCATTTCCAGTCTTTCACTTCTTGCAAGACTACCCTTGTATAACAATAATGACTAAATTTGTAAAACCACTGTTTTTCTCGGATTTCAGGGATATTCCTTGCACCCAAGTCTCAAAGAAAACTTGTGCCCAAATCTCTAAAACGATCTAACCGTGATCCAGAATTTGTCAGTTTGAATCATTTACCTAGGTAGACATCAGGAAATACCTACTTTCACTTTTATCCTACATTCATGCAAAATAAAGGCAAAATCAAGGGGTATGATAAATTTTGCTTTATCAGGTCAATGACTTGATACTAGTAAAGCTTGGCGGACTACTTTTTGGATTTTTTTTAAACGACGCCATCTTGTTTTTGAGAATAACTGCTAAAAGACATATTTATGCAATTATTTTTTATAAACGCGCTTTTATTAGGTACGTGAGACCATGTCACAAATGCTTATAGCGTATGCATACCGTATTTGCAATTACCACAAAACGTTTTTATAACGGAAACGCTCGAAGAAGCGGAAAGTGACTCATTTATTGCGTTTGTTCAGGATTTTAGCTTTCTGCAGTTAAATCTAGAAATATATTGCATCTGGAATGGAGTGTTATTGGATAAAATCATCGAGAAAGCGGTTTGCCTATTTGTTCTGTCAAGCGGCGTTATGTCGTGTGTATAAGTCACGTCTATCGTTTGCTTGGTAAGGATGGGTAATCCGACCGCAGGAGTCTGAAATTCTATCAATAAGACCCTAGAAATCTGTCTTTACAAACATAGCCCCCGCTAGGATACAAGTTCGCATTATAAATTATTATATAGTAGAGAGAATTTATACGAACTAAATCACCACCACAATATACCAGACCAATAACGGCAAAGCGCCTAGCAGTACAAACGAGCACGCACATGTCACAGCAAGTCCACTAACCCAATAAGATTAGTTTCGATGCTGCTTTATATACGAGCCCGAATTGTACTACACATTCGTACTGGTTCAACATTTGCATATATATACTCAAATCTCTGTTTTCATGTCTCACAAATCAGTAGTGACATTTTAGTCTTTTTAACTGATTGGGACCAGAGAAGCTATATTTTCTGTCTCTGAAAGTTAACTGGATCTCGAGGATACATTGAATATATAGAGATAGTTTGCATTAAGGGTTATAAATATATTCAGAACAGTTGACTTTACCATACGTGAGATCCGCTAGGATACAAGTTCGCATTATAAATTATTATATAGTAGAGAGAATTTATACGAACTAAATCATGAGATACAGTTGTAAAAAAAACTTACAGCTGTAAAAATGAAAAAGTTACAGCTGTAAATATGCCTAAAAGTTACAGCTGTAGAAATATAACAGGTGTTGAAAAAGAGAGCATTATTTTAAGGGACGAAAGCAAAAGTACAAAAAGTTTTAGGATGAATTGGTATTCTCTAGAAAGGGTAGCAATTACTACACAAATGGAATATAGTAAGAAAAGAACAATATCAAATATGTTTCTAGTATAGCAATTGCAAAATTAGGAACTATGCATCATATCTTGTTTATAAGACTTTCTATGTCACGAAAACATATGACAATCTGGTAATTATTTCCTTTAAACTTATTAGTTTCAAATAAAGAGTAAATTGTTAATGCATGTGCTTATACATGTCCTTTTACAATTGTATTAGTTAATTAAACGTTTGCATTTACTCCATAATGGCTAAAATTCCAGTATTTTAGATGATGTGGTGTCTCTGTGAATTTCAGTTATATCCCGCCAAAATGCATTAAAGATGGCTGACAGTACTCATGTTTCCCTCCAAAAAAAGTTACAGCTGTAATTATGAGACATTACCAATTTACAGCTGTAACTTTAAACTAAATTTTTTTCAGCTGTATTTTGAGACCTGCAATTGTTTTACAGCTGTAACTTTCAACTGTATTTCTGGTAATTCTCCGCTTACAGGTCTTTTACAGCTGTAATTTCAAAATACAGGTCTTTTACAGACGTTTTACAGCTGTAAAACAGGTCCTATTTTCGTACAGGAGCCCACAGTGCACAAACTTCAGCTCTTTCCGCATCCGATGTTGTAATCAGCATCGCGTTGTGACGTAAAATATGGGTTCCAATGGGGTCACGAAAAGAAGTCATTTTCCCCGTAAGGTAAACCAGTAGCCGGACAAATATTTTGACGATGTTTTGCTGTCATTTTGATATCGAAATAAGTAATTAAGGTATTAGATCACTAATAGAGAACCTCTTTTTTGAAGAGTATTCAATTCCTACCATAAACCTACTTTTACTGCAATTCTTAGGGGGGTGTAGGTTCAAGCCCTACTGGGACCATTTTTTTTTTCCTTATTTTCCTTTTTTTCCTTTCAAGACTTATTATTGATTTCTTGTACAAAAATGGAAAAAGATGAATCTTATAAGCGATTTCTTGGTGTTCAAAGTTAATTTACTACTTAAACAGAAGTGGTAGAGTTACACATCTTTAAAAATATTGAGTTACACGCGGTGAAAGTTCTCTATTTTGCTTTCACTCTTAGATGATACATTGTGGAAGAAATTTAGGTGGGTTTTACGTCTGCCCTAAGGTTATTTTTAAATGGAGTAAGCAAAATTCAAAACAGAAACACAGCATTCAACCTTATTTTTTCAATGTTAAAGTATGAATTCTGTCTCATTAAATCCATTTACTTGAGGCACCATAGAAAAAAAGATATTGCCATTTTTATTTTGTGTTTTATAATTGTTTACCAATAGTTTGATGTTTCTTTTATTAAAATTAATGGTAATATGAGTTCTCTGCAAACGTTTTGGATAGTGGCTATCACTTTGAAATTTGTCTCTACTTGAGCTTGAGGAGATACCACAAGTTATACAAAATTTATAAAAAATGGCACGGTAAAAGTTGTTTAAAAATTGCAAAATAGTGCAAAACACGGTTACCTTTCAGAATATACCAAGCAAAAGCCATTTTGTAAACATTACTATTAGTGATCTAATACCTTAAACTATTTTTATGCCCCCGAAGGGAGGCATATAGTTTTTGAACCGTCTGTCGGTCTGTCGGTCTGTCAGTCTGTCCGCAATTTTCGTGTCCGGTCCATATCTTTGTCATCGATGGATGGATTTTCAAATAACTTGGCACGAATGTGTACCACAGTAAGACGACGTGTCGCGTGCAAGACCCAGGTCCGTAGCTCAAAGGTCAAGGTCACACTTAGACATTAAAGGATAGTGCATTAATGGGCGTGTCCGGTCCATATCTTTGTCATCGATGGATGGATTTTCAAATAACTTGGCATGAATGTGTATCACAGTAAGACGACGTGTCGCGCGCAAGACCCAGTTCCGTAGCTCAAAGGTCAAGGTCACACTTAGACTTTAAAGGATAGTGCATTGATGGGCGTGTCCGGTCCATATCTTTGTCATCGATGGATGGATTTTCAAATAACTTGGCATGAATGTGTACCACAGTAAGACGACGTGTCGCGCGCAAGACCCAGGTCCGTAGCTCAAAGGTCAAGGTCACACTTAGACATTAAAGGATAGTGCATTGATGGGCGTGTCCGGTCCATATCTTTGTCATCCATGGATGGATTTTCAAATAACTTGGCATGAATGTGTACCACAGTAAGTCGACGTGTCGTGCGCAAAACCCAGGTCTGTAGCTCAAAGGTCAAGGTCACACTTAGACGTTAAAGGTCATTTTTCATGATAGTGCATTGATGGGCGTGTCCGGTCCATATCTTTGTCATTCATGCATGGATTTTAAAATAACTACGCATGAATGTGTGACACAGTAAGACGACGTGTCGCGCGCAAGACCCAGCTCCATAGGTCAAAGGTCCTAAACTCTAACATCGGCCATAACTATTCATTCAAAGTGCCATCGGGGGCATGTGTCATCCTATGGAGACAGCTCTTGTTTACACATTTCTTTATCATTAATATTTCCAAAACTGCACATGAAACATAACCCAACGATCAACAGCAGCTACGAAAGCAAACAGAGGCTGACTATAAATCAAAGCACTGAGAGGACTGATGTGGGCAGCGGTTCACAGTTCCTTGTAACGGGCATGAACAGTTAGCTTAAATTTGGTGATTCTAGTTAAACTACTTTTGATTAATAAGCATTTTCAACCTTTCTTTTACCAAATCAAGGGGTAAAACTCTGCTTTTACTATGTCAAAGGGGATAAAATAATATATGAGCAAAGCCCATGTGCTTATTGAAAATTTTGTGAGGTTTGGTTTATTATGCTCAAAATCCTTTTTGAATTATAAGCATTTTTTTAAACAAATCAATGGGAAACACCCTGCTTTTACTGAAACAAGGGGAATAACAGTAAATGTGAACAAAGGTCATGGACTAATTGATAATTATGTGATGTTTGGAGATTCTAGTTATAACAAGAGCTTGTAGAACACTTGCATGAATTAACTGACAAGGAACAGAAATTATTTGGTCACTGCCTAGTGGACACTTAACGTATTGACCTTAAATCAATAACCATGGGTCATTTACCAGTCTTAAATGACCTCCGTATCAAATGTGATCTTAGACCAAAGCATAATCTAGTTTTCTGGCAAAAAAGTTTTATGTGATTTTGACCTTTGACCTACTGAACTCAAAATCAATTTGCTGGTCATGACAAATCTCCCGATCTCATGATCCTAGGCCCAAACGTTCTCCAGTTATCATCCAGAAACTGATTTGTCCACAGACCAACAAACATCCATCATCAAACATTAATATTACAATATACCCCTCCTCCTTCGAATGAGGGCAGTTAAATTTCAAATTAGAAGATGCCTATGTCTCCCTAGTCCCTCAATGCATAGTCGTAATAGGCAAGAAGTCAATAGAGGATAGGAGCGAAAGACAAAGAGACACTAAAGGTTCTGGGTCAAATGATTCTAAAGTTATTGGTTGAAAACTGTTTTCAAAGTTCTGGTTCCTGTGACCTTAACTTTTGATCAAGTGATTCAAAAATCAATAGGGGTCATCTAATTTACATGTCCAATCATCCTATGGAGTTTCAACATTCTGGGTCAAGTGGTCTTCAAGTTATTGATCAGAAACGGGTTTCCATGTTCAGGTCCCTGTGACATTGACAGGTGATTTCTTTTTATTTTTATTTTTTCAAATGAGATCTCATTTTGGTAAAAACAGGCTATGAATATATTATACATAAATTACATAGATAAAAGACACTTCAGAATAGTTCTTAAACTAAAACAAAACCATAAAAGAATATTTACAATGAAATTAAATGTTTCATTCAATTTTAAAACAACCAAAACAACTACTGCTATCTCCAATATCAGCACACATCAAGATCTTCGGGTTGCATTCAGTCATTTTTCAGCTGTAGATTAATATAATATGCCTCATAATCATGACAATATGCATGTTTTAGTGTTGTTATATTTTCTGGTCCTTTGGGATCATGGAATCCATTCAACATATGTGTAATAGAGTTCTGCTTAAGCCGGTGCTAGGGGGCGTAAGAGGTGTTGCACATTTCATTACCTCTGTGGAACAGACTCAATCAAACCGAGTCTGCTATTATCCTTCTTGGTTGCATCAAGAAGGTCTAATACGTATCAGTTGTTCCAGGTTGCATTCTATGCTTCCAAAGGATCTTTTTACGAATTTTATTGTTCAAATTCAAATATTGAACATTGAAATTTTTCTAACTTAGTTTGAATGATCTCAAATGATTTCATTGCAGTCTTCCGAATCCCGCTATTGTATAATTATCCGGGAAGAAATCGTACGCCAGAACATGAATATTTGGGGACGAAAACACCGCAAATCTATCGGCGATTAAAAGGCGAATTTGTTAAAAATAATGTTTCTTTCGAATTAATTACATTCTTTAATAATGTGTCAATCACAAACACCAGCAGGAATGTAATATTAAATCAAATTGAAGTGCATACGTTCGTATTTTCGGGAAACAGGTACGATTTTTTCGCCCCTCCGTTAAGGCTGCAATTATTTTCCTAAGTCGTGCAAATAAAAAAAAATATTTAAGTAAATATTATGCAAGGATCGTATCTTTATCTATGAAAAATAAATAGGATAACACCTCTTCTGTTGATTTCATGCAATATATCTTTCCATAAACCCATTTCTATGCTACAACGTTCAACGGATACACGGGTGCAATTTTATCCGAAAATAGAACGCACGCCGTGCTAGTTAGATGTTTTCTGATCATGAGACCAAAACAAGCTCTTTGGTGTTGTTATAATAATAAAATTTCGATTAACTTTTCTAGCAGGAACTGAGTTTTAATTTAAAACGTTTACAAAAGACGCAACTTGGTTTTAATACCGATTATAGATCTACGCGGATGGTGCTGAAGTACTATACTATTTTTGTAGGTTATTTATAGTTTATTTTGGTCACGTGATGAAGAATTGTTTTGATCATGTGATCAAAGCAAGCATGCTCATTTTCATACGCGTTGTTTTTGTTATAAAATATAGATTACGACAAATTTTTACTTAAGCAGTGCATTTTTTGATAACGTTGAATCTCAGAAGCTTTCTGAAAGTTAAACAGACTTGAATTACGTAAAATTTATGGAGGACATGGAACTACTTGTTCTTCGGTTTCGGATAAGCGTTTTGACCGTAAATTTGTGGTATGGTAAATCTGTGGTCACGCTTCGCTGCCCACAAAAACTCGAATTTCGTCTGTCAAGAATTCTTGATAATTCCTGCAGATATAGAATAAAATTAGTGCAAACATCGACGGCCCTGCATTTTATGTAACTATTAATTAAAAGTAGCACATGTTATCAGCAGACAATCAATATATGTAGTTTAATTATTTCTTCCCCACTTGATACTTCGACAAGTGTAAACTACTGCGCATGCGCAATACTATCTTCATGCCCTGTTAAGACAGAAAGATGTTTTGTAAACACAGGTGAGGTATCATCATAAAACCTAATATTATACAACCTTGTAATATAGTGGTTTGTTTAAGACATGAAGAACAAACATCTAAATGATATAGATGAAACAATTAGGTGAATAACAGCGAAATAAAAGCGGTTATTACATGTGTCCGGAAACTGGTCCTGTCCGGATACTGGTTCCCAACCAGTATGGAATTTTATTTGACCAACAGTAGAAAGTTTAAAGTAAAATTATACAATATATCAATTAGGAAAAAGTAAAAAGAAACCATGACATTCAGCCCTAACATTTACTCAGTCATGCTTTATACATGTAGCAAAATCAAGACACAGTTTTAGTTCATGTATACACCATTTCATCATTAGTTAGTGAGCATGCAACCTGAAGGTAAATTGCATGAATGATTTTAGATACGACTGAGATGATAGTTGTACAGACTATGTGAAATATAAAGTCTATCCCTCAACAGTGAACTAATATCTGTAGAGTATGCCCCATACATATGTACATATTAATTTTCACTCTGACAGTTATATACGAATAATAGATCTATATCTCATTTAGTGATTTGTCGCTAAATAAATCATTGTTTGGAATTCAGATGCGAAGGAATTATATCACGAGGGCGCATCCCGAGTGTATATCACGAGGGCGCATCCCGAGTGATATAATAATACGCATCTGAACGACAAACAATGATTGCATTCAAGATTCTAACACGATCCGATTCATTTTCCTATTAAACAAAGAAGGCTGAAAACAGTGAATTATTATACAACAATTCACTGTTCTGACGTCACAATTATTACGTCATAGCATCAAACGGCATAGCGGCGCAATGGAAAAGAAACCGATTGAAAACGGGCCAATATTTATTCTTGCATAAAAACTACTTTTTTACTGGATCCGCCCATGTATTAACGGGAGAAAAATCGTGTGCAAACAAGGCAATTCACGCGCTGTTGATACCCGATTTTTATTTTTGAAATGCTTTCCCAGGGACGTATATGTATTTCTGCGCAGATTGACATCTGGTATCAGCGTCTTGTTTCTTTCATAAAAACCTCTTCTTGAAGCATAAAAGATGGAATATAAACCATAGAATGTTTTGCTGTATCAGTAACTAACGCCAAATGCGTTGCCCCCAACAATTTTCGTACTCGTTTCTACCCTTGTTTACTCCTCTTTTAGAACTCGGCGTCGATTCAGATTTTGTAGACAACCGTGAATGTTAAAGAATCGCGTGTAACCTGTGCGATTCTTTGTTTTTAGGAATCATATTTATGATTTTGGTAAGTATCAGTCCTTATGTTTTTATCTAATTTCTCGAAGAATTTATATAAACAGCTTGGAAGCTTGACACTACGTTCGTACTCATCCGTACTCCAACTGTGTCCGTACTCAATATAACTCGAATGTAAAGTTATTATTCTTGAAATTGTGCTCGATTCCACCAAATTGTGAAGTGATATGAACAGTTACTGGTAATTTTAATGTTTGTAATAACGAGAGAAAATCGTTTAAAAACCTTCAGAATGTGCTTTTGATAGTGTTGTTTATTTCTGGGCCCTGGATACGGATATCTAAAACATGTTTACCGTTTCCAAGAACAACATAATGGTAAATAAAAATGTACCGGATTCGTCAAGTCATCACATATGAAAACAATACATAAAGTCGTCGTGTAATGTTTTTTATGCAAGAATAGCGACAATACACGTTTGTTTTGTGTATTAACGTCTGCAGAAGCCCTTGGGATATGTTTGTGACCTCGACCTTCGGTCTCGACCACAAACAATCCCACGGGCTTCTGCAGACGTTAATACACAAAAAAACGTGTATTATCCCTACAATGAATATCACTGCGTATGACGTCATACGTGATGTAACGTTAGAAAGACGCACACGACATAAAGTTCCATTTTATTTTATTTCTTGCTGCATAACGTTATGAAATTCTCATTAAGTAAAATAACTTGAAATGAGAAATATACTATAGAGAACAAAGTGCGGCTACAATTTTCATCCTGTTTTATGCAAATAATTTAAAATTTATACACAATGTACAAGTAGATCGGCACAGCTATATCATTTACAGTGAGTGGTATGCAGTGAGTGATATGGATTATATCTCACTGATTAAACACAGTATTTCACCAGTTAGCATAAAATAAATAAAATTCTTTCATATACATCCTAAAAATCACATTGCTTACAAATATATGATATAACAAAATACTTTATAACGTAGGGGCAATATTTGTATTCAGGTAGTAGGAGTAGTCAAAATAATTTGACGGTCAGATTGTTTTATTTTTGTGACATGCAATTTTTATATTGCCCAAAAGAAAAATACCTCGATATTTCCTAAAATCGCGTCAAATTTATCGGACTAGTAGTGGGAGGACAGTTAAAAATATTTCATTTTAAGAAATAAACAACCGCTAAAGACTAAAGAAGCAGAAGCCAATTGTTTCTTTTATTTATTTATTTTGTTAATTAAATTGAGATAAAACTTTCTTATACCGCAATAAAGATGTCCAAGGCGCGAATTCAAATATGGCGCATTGTGATCCTTATGTCACGAGTTCTAATACCGAACGACCATAGTTTCCACAATCCTCCAAGGCGTGAGTACTAGTCTGAAATGGTATAATGTTGTTATATACAAAGTGTTGTTGTATACATTTGTAAGAATATCATCAATGAAAAGATAGAGAAATCTTTACGCGCGTCTAAAATTATAGAAGGAACGAGTGAACATGTAAGATCTAATGCTCAAGACTAAAATACAGGTATATTTAATCATGCATGAAAATATACATTATATTCTTTTCGCTTCATGATTTAAATGGTTTTAAACGAATTTGTACATTTGATATTTTGCACTATGAAATCATCAGCTATATTTCACAGATTTCAATATAAATTATATAATTTATATATTATAAACAATATTTCGTTGATAAATTGACGATTCCTATATCGTATTTCTGTAAAAATGACAAGACGTATGATTTTCGACCAATATCAAACGTGACCACACACATAAATATATCTGCAGGTGAGAAATGCTTCCTGTCCTGTCATGTCTTGTCTGTCTGTCTGTCTGTTTGTCTGTCTCTCTCTCTATCTCTGTGTGTGTGTGCGTGCGTGCGTGCGTGCGTGTGTGTGTGTGTGTGTATGTTTGTGTGTGCGTGTGCGTGTGCGTGTGCGTGCGTTGCTAAATATATACTGGCAGAGGATTATGTTGGCATACTTAATCCTTGATTTTGTATGTAAAGCACCTTTAAATGTGATTTTTTTTTCTACAAGGTCTTAGTCTGGTAAAATATATTTGTGAATTTGTGTTCTGTATATATGTAATCTCCAAAGTCGTGAAAACAATATGGGCGGCAGTTACCGCCAAAATTAGTAAATATACAATCCATTCATAAACAAGTCAGTCAATGCAGTGCATTTCAACGCCGTCTAGTCTAAAATAACAAAGCGGTTTCAATATGCATTAGACGGCTTCAAGTTGTTATTAATCATTTCACTTTACACTGCACGTACTCGTGTTGTGTTAAACGGCCTCACATTGAGCTGCATAGTATCGTGTTTTGTTGGGTGATTTCATATTACGGTACATCGCAGCAAGTTTTTCAATGTATCGTTCCATGTTTAAATATATGGAATGAAGTTTTGTATTAAATGGTCTCAAAATGCAATGCGTTTAATGCAAATATATTGGACGGGATGGAGTTTTAGATTAGACGGCGTTGAAATACACTGCACTGACTAACTTGTTGAGGAATGGATTGTATATTTACTAATTTTGGCGGTTACCGCCGCCCATAAAACAATATTTCTAATAACATTTGAAAGTTTTTTCGTTGCAATTGTGAAGAAGATGCGAAGATGCGAATAATCTAGAACAGAATTATGCAGCCTTCTAGATGTAGTTGTTAACAGAAATAAAAGTCTGTAATCCCTTAGAAATTCCCATGTCGGTTCATTAGTCTGAAGTACGAATGATTAATCAAGAATCAAATGTTCATTATGAGGTCAATTATTCCGTCTGTAACGCCTTGTTATGGAGAGTGAGAATATCGTGTTCTCATAATTTCATTTGTAGGTATTAGAGGATATTATGTTTTGCCTGTATTGCAGAGATGAATAAAAGCATTTTGATAGAAACTTTAAACTGCCGGTGATCTCTAAGCGCAAAGTATGGAAGCGTCCTGGTGCCAGTAGAGAAATTTAAATTTGTCTTACGGGAGTAGGATTTAGTATCTCCTACGAAGGACTAAGTATCTCGGGTTATTCTGCAATAAACCGACCTTTATAAAATTTTCTGCGCGCGCACCGTGTTTTAGCTATTCCATTTATACACTGTATGTAAAGTTTTATGAATGAAAGTCTAAAATATCTTTTCAGTTTCTATTCTGTACAGTTTTATTTGACAAAATAAATACACATAAAATGTAAAATTATTGATCAGTTACACCTTTTGTTCCTTTATGCACTAGATTGATATTTTCCATAAATTTTTAATTATGACGTCCACTTCTTTACTACTCGAGTAAATAAAGCCAAGCACGATTTTTATCAGAATATTTAAGTGAGCATGTAGGAATAAAACAATCAAGGTCTTCTGGTGGTTTGTCGTCTATGATATTTTGCATGCCTAGCTCAGAAATATATAGCATTGCATGCCTAGCTCAGAAATATATAGCACTAGACTATGAATCAAGAAAAGTTGTGAGTTTGATCCCTTGGCTATGCATGCTATGCTTGCAATGTCTTTAACAGATTGAGAGAAGAACATGCCTGAAGTCATTTGTCCAACATTTCTTACTCATTTACAATAGGAAGTTGTATGTGAGCACAAGTCATTTCTAGCAAAGAATGCAGGAACACTTGATAGGTTAACTGAACACCATTACATGACTGAAATACTATGGCAAAATTGAATCATACTGAAACAAAATACAAAAAAAGGAAATTTTGCTCCATAAATGCATACCAAAAATAAAATTTGTTATAGTGTACTGTATATAACATAGAAAAAACAATTCCTTTTCAGATGATGTACGTCCTCCTGATGTACCTCCTTGAATACAATACATCTGCCATGTGAAAGGAACAAGCTGCAAGATATACTAAGTGGGGGACTATGTAAAAACATTTTATTTAAAGACTATAAGAAATCTGACACTTAACTACTGAAAAGGTGCACAGGGGACATTTTTGTGTGTATAGACTTTCATCAAGATCCTGAGAAAGTTGATTTATTAAACAAAAAATAGACATATTATGTATTCAAAGCTGAAAAGATTAGGATCTTGGGAAAACATTAGGACTCAAGAAAAGTAATGGGGTTATGAAACTGTAGTGTTCAACAT
This sequence comes from Mercenaria mercenaria, assembly GCF_021730395.1. NCBI lineage: Eukaryota > Metazoa > Mollusca > Bivalvia > Venerida > Veneridae > Mercenaria > Mercenaria mercenaria. The sequence goes on from NW_026463492.1 coordinate 55,757, forward strand.
TTAAGTTGAGTTGGGTTTTTTTTCACTACATTTTGTGAAGAAGGTTCCATCACAAGATGTGACGTATTGGTAAGAATGAGATGTAGTTTATGAAAAAAAGTATTTTGCTTTGTGCAGACTTTAAGTTAAATGTAACAATAAAGCTTGATAAAAACAAACAGTTGAAAACTAGCCTTCATGTAAATGTCACACTTTTTTGGGTGCACAGGGGACACAATTAGCTATATAATTTAATATAACTTTAACCCTTAGGCCCCTGCTAAATTTCTATAATGAACTTGTCCATTTTTCAATTTGGACAGTATTATTAATTGTTAAAAGGGGTGCTAACCAAAAAGATACTGACTGAATGGCGAACAGTGCAGATCAAGATCAGACTGCACAGATGTGCAGGCTGATCATGATCTACACTTCTCGCAAAGGTAGGACCAACCATGTACAGCATGATAAGGGTTAAAACTGCTTGAGCCATTCAGCTGAAATTGCACACTTTTGTTGACTACATTGATTGGATATGTGTAATTTGCCCCCAAAACACTTTATAAAACAGAACTGAATTAAAATAAGGTGGGAGAGAAGAAAAAGCTTCATTATTTAAAAAAAACATCAATATAGCAAATAGATATACATTGTTGAAGGCATTCTCTTTGTTTACATTAAATTTAAATGTGGCTGCCACATTGTTTGTTAGGAACAAAAGACACATTAATTTCTTGTTTTCGGATTTTTTTTGTCGCATTTATGTGTCAAAGATTGGCATGGGTGAGAATGTTACTGAAAATATTAAATCAGTTTTTATTAATTAACTCTCTTTTTGGCTTGTGCAGTATACAGTCATGTGCATCATTGAAACTACTGAAAGTCTATACACACAAAAATGTCCCCTGTGCACCTTTTCAGTAGTTAAGTGTCAGATTTCTTATATTGAATATTTCTTTAAATAAAATGTATTTCAGTCATGTAATGGTGTTCATGCAGTTAACCTATCAAGTGTTCCTGCATTCTTTACTAGAAATGACTTGTGCTTACAGACAACTTCCCATTGTAAATGAGTAAGAAATGTTGGACAAATGACTTCAGGCATGTTCTTCTCTCAAACTGTTAAAGACATTGCAAGCATAGCATGCATAGCCAAGGGATCATACTCACAACTTTTCTTGATTCATAGTCTAGTGCTTTATATTCTGAGCTAGGCATGCAAAATATCATAAGTGGAAGTTTCAAACCAAACCAATACTTGGTCAAAATCAGACTGATCCATTTCAAATGTTTGTAAATGAAGTGCATCCATTCAGGGTATCAATTTGGTTTCTGTATATTTTGCAAGCATGGTTTTATTTATTGTTCTCCATTATTTCCTTCTGAGTAAAATTAAAATCTAGCATGGTTTGAATTATAATAAAGTTTGCAAATTTAGAAAACATTGAGACCAACTTAGTCAATACATACTATACTTGAAATCACAGGCCAGACACCAGTACATGTACTGCCTTCAGTTCCATCAGTGTTTTGAAACGTTGGTGAATGGTCCTAGAACAACTTAGAATGGATTATCTACTGTCATTAGCATCTTTTGAATCAGCACTTAGCTCAAGCCTGACCCCTGTATAAGCTGAGGAACTTCATCAGCAGGCTGTGACCTGATATAAATTATATAAAAATGTTTGTCTGAAAATTGCTCTGTAACCAGGTTTAAATATAACTTATACCATTTATAAGAAGGAATATCAATCTTAATAAATTACACAAAGATTTTGATAATATAGAAAATCTTAAACACTAAGTTTGAGCCTTAGGTATACAAGATCAGTGGTTATTGGGTACATAAGCTTATAATTATTAGCTACATAATTTTGATATCTACAAGAATCTTAATAAAATTGAGTGTCGGTGTGTATTATATAAACCACATATAAAATATATAAAAGTAAATAGCATACTTTGAAACATATGCATTGACAATAAACATTTAAAACCATTATCAAAATTTGTGACATTTCAGGGATGCCTTACAGCTGAAATACCTTTTTCTTTCATAATGATTTAAAAAAAAAACAAAAAAACATATTTTAGCATTTTATTGAGGAATTTCATATTCTGTCTCTAGTTAGATCTACAATATACAGAAGTGTACAGAAAAAGAAGGAAAAGCTTTAATATACAAATATATATTCTACTGATTGGAAATTTCCCATCATAAAATGCTATTATACTGTCATACAGATTTTCAAACTTCTGTTTCAAAAATATATTTTGTTACCATGCTTGTGTCAAAAATAGTTTTTATATAGTCCTGTCTCAAGTTATGATATATTACAAACCTGTAACATTTAAAAACAGGAATAAGGCCTATATATGACACCTGTAGTTTGCATCTCAAGTGACACCTGTAGTTTGCATCTCAAGTGAGACATATGTTTATACTATAGTCTAACATAACATATTGGTTATTCAGGAAGTCTGGGGGTTGAAAGTGCTGCAAAAATGTAAATTAAAAAAAAAATGGAACACATTTCAACCTGAAAGTGAAAGTAGAAATGAAAAGTAGTACTCTACTGATATATACATGTTAAGGATCATGTAAAGCCTTTGAGACCCCCTCATGTAAATTTTCATAAATGGAAATTATACCTGACAGACCAATAATATTCATAGCACATACACAAGTAGCAGATACTTTCTATAAAGGTCACCTTGTTTGGTTGTACTTTGTATTTTGTCTTAAACACATGTACCTCTAACTGTCCACATTCTACCTTGTAGAAATGTCTATCTTTTTTTAAACACATTTTTTTCTCTAAATTTGTTTTTGTTGTGTGTCTAACATACTTATCTAGGTACTCTGGTTAATGAAAACAAATCAACTTTTATATTTTTTTGAAACATTGCATTTTTTTTATTTTGACAGCTCTACCTACTTTCACTTTCATTTTGCATTTTTAAAAAATGTACATGGTTTGCAGCACTTTCAACTCACAGAGTACCTGGCGAAATACGTTAGACACACAATTAATTTATAACCATGGCAGTAATGACAATGTGCTTTTGAAAAAAGAAGCTTGATATCTTCTACAAAATAGAATGTGAACAGTCGAAGTATTGTGAACAAAGTGTGTTGTTCAAAGTTTGAAATGCCTAGAGAATGCATAACTATTTATGTCCCTGCAATCATTGATATGAATACACTAATTGCAGTAATTAATATGTGAATCACAAAACAATGTATACTTACGGCTGCATATCTGATTCCCATAAACATATGCCCGATAACATAAAATTGTCACACGTAGTGTAACAACATATGGCTGTGTTTACCTAATCCCATATTTGTTAAAGAAAACACATGCAATATGACGTAGTACCCTCGACTGTGTGTTTGATTGGTTCAAAAGTGACAGAGTTGATGCTGATTAATTATGGTACTGGTTGGCGACCCAGAATTTCGGGCGACCCAGGAAATCGGACAGTCGCGTAAACGCTTATTTTTGTGTTATATTTGATCATTTGTTGACAAGTACAAAGACGCTTGCATTATGTGCAACATCATCTGCAATAATTGCAAATCGGTAAGTAAAACTTACAAAATTTGAATATTTACATTTGTTCACGAAATGTTGTGACAGCTCTCGCTGGGGGAAGCTGCATGTGCTTTCAGTGCGCATGCGCATACTTGTTTTGAGGCCCCAACATTATTCAAGGGGTACTCATCTACAATCTGCTAAATGCAGACGAGAAAATTGCGTGTTTTAAAACAAGTGTCAAGGTTTTCCCGATAATAACACGAGTTCAATGTGTTTAAACCAAGTTGTTTTACCTTAAATTTTGTGTCGTATATAGGCCAGCCGGATATTTTAAACTTTTGACAGCCTTATATCAAACATTAATAGTTGAATGTAAACAAGGTAAACATGTCTTTTTATCATTAACACCGACCTAAACGTGATTCTGCGAGACAAAAATGATGATAATTAGCGTTTTCTTACTGTCCAATTTCTGGGTCCTGCAACACGCTAAAAAAGTTAGATTTACGTACCCTCTTTCGGGCCTCAGTGACGTGTTCAGTTTATTTTTATATACAAACAAATTGGCGTTTTGCGTCACCGAAGAACTGAACTTGATTCAGGTAACATTTCATGGATCTTGCATTGAAAATGAAAATATGACAGCTGAAAAGGTTGTAAAATTGTCCGAATCTGGGTCGCCAACCAGTATAGAAAATACACTGTCATACCTTTGTACAAACATACAATTTGGATATATCCCGAAACTGTACATGATGTTTATGTTCAAATATCCGGAAACATTTCTCAACGCTTCATTTCGTCTCAATAAATGAATAAATCCACTGCCCCCAACTACACACTCGTGTTCGGCTCCTTGGATGCTTGGCCGCTTATGTCTTAAAGAATTACGGCTCAGCTGAGAAAAATCTCAAGACTTGAGAAAAAGTTTAGTGAAAGTCAACTTGAGAAATTTCTCAGCTGAGACAATTCTCAGACAGTTCTGAGAAAAACTTGAACTGAGAATTTTCTCACTTTGAGAACGTTAGTGAAAGCGGGGCATGGGCTGATGCACTTAAATGCATTCTCCAAATTATATCAAATTACAAAGATATTACATTTTTCTAAAGATTAATATTGTAAAATTATAATGATTTATATGGCACAAAACCCACAAAATATGGCTTCTTGGTAGGTGCAACTATTTCATGTCAATAAAAGAGAGGTGGGCTATACTATTTGGTGGGAAATAAAAAGTAATAACGGATAACAAACTGTAAAATCAAGGGATTTCCTATCGCCTTTGTGCAATGGAGTCTACATAAAAACGTGTAAACTATAATATTATATATTAGTCCACTCTTTCTTAAAGTTCACTTTTCTCCGTCAGCGGTTTATTTCTTACAGAGTCAGTGACGGCGAGAAAGAGGTCCTCTATGGCAGAACTGCTTATCGGATACCATACTAACATACAAATCGTTCTGCATATGAATGCACACATCTGCAATGTCCCCAACACCTCTTTTCTATGAACTTCCGACCACAAACTTGGTACGTTTAGGTAATACCTGCACAGAACACCTGCAACACGTTGACTTGAATTGATGTACTAGCTTTTGCCGTTCAAGTTTGTCTTTTCTTGTGGACATGTTTTCCGATCATTTTTTCAACACGTAACATCAAATGTTTAACACTGTCTATGCGTGTACCTGTTACAACATGTAATATAATACATACGAGTGTTTTATCATTTGTGTTACGGTATTCCTATTCGAAGTAAAATGCCTTCCCACATGCAGAACAGGCGATTTTGTTCCCTTACGTCTGCTTAGCAATGACACAAACTGGAAATTCCCCACCTGAAAATATAAAGAAAACGTTTGTTACTGTCATTTAACAGATGTTATGCAAAGGAGTGTGGTTTAAACTCTTAAGTTCTATAATTTTTAATGTTTGAAGGTTGCCGTTTTATGCCTAACGTCACATTCTAGCTTCCAGCTTTTTTCTTGCATGAACATTTAATATGCCTATATCATGGCATTTACCTTCTTCTTGTTACAGCTACTGTTGTTCCACTAGCTAGCTTGACAGTAGTAGCTTCCTCGCCTTTAAATACCATAACAGCGAGAGCGGACGCAATAGTCAAGTGGAAGCAAGAAACAAGAGAAAATAAATTCGAAATCTGGTTCTCAAACTAACATTACTAACATCCGGATATGAATGCCATGCATAAATGTATTATTAACCTGGCACGCTAAAGAAAAGGGGAAGCTTTTGGATTTATGCTAAAATTCTGTCAAAAGACAGTTTTCTTCATTGATTAACATTATTTCTTATAATTAGAAAGACAACGGTGTCATGATGACACGAGAACACGAGACTGAACAAAGATAAATAGAGCCGCTTTTAATGTCGAAATATTTTAGTTTATTAGTAAAGTATTAATAAAATCTAAAGAAGAATATTTGCAAACCAAGTAAAATAAAAGAAGGCTTTGTTTGACTGGGTCTCTTTGTGAGAGACCATAAGATATGCAACATCTCCTATGCCCTCTAGTACCGGAAAATACATGTATACAGAAACACTGCAGCTAAAGGACCGAAGTAATAACAACAAAACTAGTAAGGTTGATGTGAAAAGTGAAGTTCTACAGAGATGCAGTAGAAGAATAAAGAATTCAGAGTTCGGTGTCAAAGTATTTGGCGCTTTTTTTAGGTAAGAATTCATTCATGAAAGTGGTTCTCGAACATCAACGGTGTATTGCGATCGGTATCCCTTAAAACAACGTTGCATTTTAAAAGTGCATTTGAGCGGCATAAGGAATACCTCCGTCAAAAATTATTTCGGTAGCAAAGGCAGGGTTTTCCCTCTGGTTTTTTATTTGGACTCTCATGGCCGCTAATTTAAGGGTCCCTAATAATGTTTGGGAGTCCACAAATTACTGATCTTGAAACTTTGGATGTCACATCACTGTATACAAATATACCACATGCTGATGGAACAGACGCGTGTCGACACTACCTAGATAAAGAAAATAATAGTAAACTATCGACGGATGAAATATGTAGCCTCATTAAATTAACTCTCGAAAACAATCATTTTCAATTTAATGGTGAAAACTATGTCCAAACTTTAGAAACGGCCATGGGTAGTTCCATGGCACCTGCGTATGCCTCTTTATTTATGGGTAAATTAGAAACTGATTTTCTTGAAAGTTATCATCTGAAACCTACTGCTTGGCTCCGTTTCTTAGATGACATTTTCATGATATGGGATCATTCTCTCGCAGACTTAAAGGATTTCATAAAAAAGCTGAATGCACATCATCCAACAATAAAGTTTACTTACAACGTATCTGAAAACAAGGTGTCATTCCTAGACGTAACAGTGCTAAAAAATGAAAGCAATACCGTATCTACGGACATTCACATCAAGTCTACAGATGTTCATCAATACCTGGAATACAGTTCATGTCATCCAAATAAATGTAAAGAAGGCATACCATTCAGTCAGGCGAAGCGATATCGACGCATCATATCAGACGACGGTAAATTTCAAGAATCTCTTGACAACTTAGAACAGTATTTCAAGAACCGGAATTATCCCGACAACGTTATTAAGACCGCATTTGAAAAAGTATCGAGTTCTACACAAGATGAGGCTCTAATCAACAAAAATACAGACATAAACAGTAGCCAATTAATCCCATTTGTGATCCCATATAACCCGTCCCTTCCGCATCTTGGACTTACAATAAACAAATACTGGGATATTTTGAAACTGTCCAACAATAACATTGTACAACAATTATACAACTATAAACCTGTTCTAGCTTACAAACGACCCAAAAACCTACAGGATTATCTTACTCATTCGTCGCTAAACAAAAAATCTTTGGATTCTAAAACAAGTAGATGTAACAGACGCAGATGTACACATTGTGACAGTATTATTGAAAGTGATACATTTACGAGTACAAATACAGGGAAAACTTTTAAAATATTTTTCTGTGGAAACTGCACGTCTAGTGACGTTATTCATTTAATCACATGTAAAAGATGTAAATAGAGAATAATAGGTTAGTACCGTAGATGAGAAAGTTTATCTGGCGAGGTGGAGGAGGTTATCGGGTGAGCCGAAGGCGAACCTGATAACGTCCGGAGCCGAGCCAGATAAACTTTCTCCATCTTAGGCACTAACCTATTATTCTATTTATCTTGTCATTACTTCATTTTCCGATATTTGGCAATTTATTTTACAAAAATAAGTGTGCGACAACCGCTTTAATGACGTCATATTCGTAATGACGTCACTTATATAATGACGTGTTTACCGGCAAAATCGCAATAACTTCTTCGTTTTTGAATAAAAACTCATTATTTGACCACTCATTTTCTTAGTTCGGACATTTCCAACACAATGATGATGGTTTCGTTGCAAAATTTCTTATGACAACAATATCGATCATAAGGTCACATGATCAACTGACCGTATATCACTGGTCACATGATCAACTGACGGTATATCAAGAAAGATATACGGCACCCTGATATCGGGTCGAAAATACTGCAAGTGACAGGATAAAGTACAATATGTCGGTCAAACGCATCAACTTGTGTCGAAACGGATGAACAGTCGTAAATTTGATATCAGAAGTATATGTGACCCAAGTTTTTCATCAAATGTTGCTCTTCATTTCAATTCTACTGAACATTCTATGGAAGACTTTACTTTTATGCCGATTGACTTAGTGCGTGATAACATGGATAGACTCCTCAAGGAGACGTATTGGATTCATAAATTAGATACGTTATATCCGAACGGTATGAATGCAAAGTCATTGTATAAATTCTCACAGTAACTTTTATGAGAACTGAAATGTCCCGTATTATGAGTATGATGTTGAAGTTAAGTTTTGCACTATTATATACTACCTGTTTTATATAGTTACGTAACCTTTCTGTATAATCTTAACACTACCAAAATTGTTCAGTTTTAATTTTTAACATATTTGTATTCTCAATTTATTGTAAATATAAATATTTTTTTGACAACGTTTTACGAAAACAACAAAATGCATCTTAATTATTACCTCCCTTTATTATATATAAAATTTTGATAAAGACAGTACCGTCTGCAAGTTTTGTTTGGAACGTAATTTGATTAATTCTGGCATATATATTGTATTTGCTAAATAAATTAGCGCATAATATTATAAACAATTAGATTAATTTTTTAAATGTTCAATTATCTTGTTAATAATTTAATGTCTTTCCCTCATATATATATATAACAAAGTGTGCCTTTGTCGTGGCTTTATGAATTTTAAAATGAATCTCTGTTAGATTCTACCTTTAAAACTTTTGTATTTGAATCTTCAATAATTAACTGTTATTTCCACTTTTTTTGAATATTATTTACTGGCCGAGTCTCTGTGGAAATTCATGTATCATTTGATCCAGTTAATTAATGATGAGTTTATGTGTATTATCTAAATTATAACGTCTACAACTATTACATTGAAAAATAGAATAATAATGTATATTATTTAACATTCATAGACGCATTATTTCATGATGCACTTTTATCAGCCATTTATGGCGTCTAAACGTCGACGTCCATTTGGCGCGTCAACGTCATTTCCGTATTTCACGTATCATTGTGTATGTTATTGTCAACTGAAGAAGCTTATTAAAGCGAAACATGTTTTGACAAAACTGTGTTGGTTTATGAATTTTCAACATTTGATCTTGAAAATGGACATTATTACTATAAAAATGTACCCTAAAACAGGATTAACTTGTATCTTTTTGATATCCATTTGTTAACCAGATTTTATTTAATAAATAAACGATAAATAAACAAGACTTATTTATTTTTAAAATCTCAGACAATAAAAAATAAAAATTGATTTATAGTCTTACTGTCTGCATGATTTTTAAAAAAAATCTCATTATCACACACCTTCACAACAATGAAAATTAAACTGAGAAGCTGTCATTTACAAAGAAATTAATCTGAAATAAGAATTCTTTGCTTTTGTTATCCCAGTTTTCTCAACGGAAACCGAGAACTCATTTTTTCCGCTCTTTCATGCCTCTAAAAACGTAGCAGCAGCTAGAAATTCAAAATCATTGACATCTGGACGCTGCAATTTTATCATTTTTAGTCTGTTAAGTCTCTCAGGATTTAGTCTATTTCTTATTTTTTAGAACATTCTGATGCGAAAACCCCCTCTCACAGGGTTCACTTGATACAGGGATAACAAGATCAATGCCTGCAATTTCACAAGATCAGGGTACACATGGTTATAGTCTCTCAAAAGCAGTTCTACAAATCTTCAAAGTCTAAGGTACACCTGTTTGACAAAGCTAAATACTTGAAGGTTAAAAACTGATTTCTTGCCCTCTCACGATCATCTACTATAGGCTGATAGTGTTCGAGAATCAAGTTCAGTTGTTCTTTGCCATAATTATGTAAGTCCCTTCCATGTTCAGGATATCTTTTAGGATTGAAAACAATGTCAAGAGATTCCAAGATATTCAACTGATCTTCAGGGAACCTAGCATTGATATTGTATTTCAAATTATTTATGAATTTCTCCCTGACGGTTTAAAATCTGTCCCTGATTTGTTGATTGTCACAAATATCAACATTCTTGTATCTGGACTTCTCACCATTTACCGATAAGCCACCAAGATCGTCTAAAGTTTTACTAACTGTTTCGGATGTGATTTTTATCCCCTCCAAGGAATTTAATGTCGTCTGCATATTTTTTCTTATATTTGATAAATTGATATGATCGTTTTGAAAGGTAAGGCTGAGTATTCCTATAACTGTTAGAATATCGACAACAATGCTGTGCACAATAAACACAACGCTGAACCAACAAATCTATATATGCCTGCGGCTTTGCCTTTACGGTCTATATCACTTTCAAATGACATAACAATTGAATCATTTTAACAGCGGCTTCCACAGAGAGCCAGCGAACACTAGTGCCCTTGGGCACCTGCTTAACTTTTCCATGAAGCATTTGTTGAAGATCTCAGAGTTTATCATATCGGACTGAAGAATTGGCATAAAATCTGTACAAGGTTTGAATGTAGGTTCTGTATTCCTCCATGTACTGTATTCCTTTCCCTGCCTGAGAAGCCGCAAGGTTAAGGCGATGGGCAACGCAGTTGACCTGAAATACACAAAGAGCAGAAAATTAATCATCAAATAACTAGTATTGAGAATAATCACTTCAGGCCCCTATCATAAATACGGAGAATTTGTTCCAGTACTTTTTTGCTCACAGCATAAAGCATAATACTGTATATTCTCTAAACATCAGGAACTTGGAAGCGACATTTTAATTCAAGAAATCATTTATAATATTTCTTGAATTAAAATGTCACTTCCAAGTTCCTGATTTTATGAATAAATTATTCATCTGTTAAACTTAAACTGGTAAATATATTTGCTGAATTGATGCCACAAGTAATTTTATGCACCAGTACAAAAGGTAATTGAGGTATATGGAAAATCAAACGAAAGCCTCAGTGAGATTAGTTGTTCGCTCTCTCATGAAGCTCATTTAGCTGCATTTCATAGTTTGTAATTAAAAATGATTTAATCTTTTCAGTATTTGATTCAATTGTATTTCCACTATGTTTTGTTTTCCGTTTTTTTCCCAGGTTTAACGCCCTTTTTTTCAACATTATTTCAGTTATGTACAGGCGGGTAGTTTACCCACGATCGTTCCTGGGTGGAAACCATACTAAGACAGCTCTCCCATCCAAGTTCTCACATAGAGAGTCAGGTCGTTGGCAATGCTTGAGATAAAAGCTGATTTTTTTAAAGATAAAATGATCGAGAACCTGAGTCATCATCTGGTTGTACTCTTTTAAGCTTCATGCCCACACCATTTCTACATCCCAACATAACAGCTGCCTTGTCTGTACCAAGACCCATAATCTTCAACAGGTCATCATCAACCGTCAGACCTATAATAAATGAAAGAGTTAACTTAAGTTTTCAGTTCAATTTTTACAAATATTGTCAATATAATATAAAAATTTGAAAGAGTAGTTAGTAAAGGCCATTTATGAAAATAGGGGGAAAATTCGCAAAGAACTGATTTTTGGTGAAAGCATTATACAAGATGTATGTAACAAATACTAAAAGTATAGAAAAGTATCATGGTGCAAAATGCATATTTTTGGGGTAAAAAGTTTTAAAATATAATTAAAACTGTGAATTTCTGAAATCGATC
>NW_026463493.1:0-5161 GCF_021730395.1 Mercenaria mercenaria
TTTCATAAGATTCGGTGAAAAATGCATCCCATTGCATACCAAGCTTTTTTTCGATATGACCTAGTGCCCAAAATTTTGATCCAAAGCCCCCTTTTTCAATTTTTGCCTAGATTTCTAAAGGGCCTCTTTTGCCCAAAATTCAGAAGATTAATTAAAAATACAGTTTCTATCGCTACCAAGTTTCCCTTTTTGTTTGACCTGTACCTATTTTTGCCCCAAACTTATTTTCAAACTGGCCTAGATTTCATAAAGTAATCATCGAAAAAATTTCATGAAGACCATAAAAAATACAGCTTCTACGCTACACAAATTTTTCTTTATTTGATCAGGCCTAGTTTTGACCCCAGATGCCCCATTTCAAATCGGCAAATTTTTTTAAAAGGAATCATTCTGGAAAAAATTTTCATGAAGATCACTTAAAAAATACAGCCCCTTTTGCAACACAAGGTTTTCTTTGATTTGACCTAGTGTCCTATTTTTGACCCAATCCCCATTTTTCGAATTGGCCAAAAGGTTCTCAAGGTAATTTTCTTACAAAATTTCATAAAGATCATTTGAAAAATACAGCCTCATCGCATACACAACAAATTTTGACAGACGAAAACGCGGACATCGAGCATCACAAAAATTGCTCAGGTAGCTTAAAGAAGGTGCCTCTGGGGGTAAATATTTTGCCAATTACTAAAAATCCCCCCACCATGCAAAGAAATCTCCAGACAAATCTTCTTGAATATCTTTTACCTCAAATAGACCTTGCCCTTTAAACCCAAGGGACCTGGTTCTTCACAAAACACCCCGCCAGGGGGTGCCATTTGCGCCAAGAAGAAAAAAAACCCCTTTAAAGATTGTAAGTTACAGACTGGACGGGAAAAAAAAAACCCTTTTTGGCCTTTGACTTCCAAGTGTGCCCCGGGGCCTTTCGGGGAAATTTTCAACACAAATCATGTTTTTGTCATTCATAAACGGAAATATCTCAATAAGACTGATACTTAAAAAAATTTTTACCCTAAGCATATACAGTCAATTCTTTATTTTTGTGGCAATTTTTTTTCATAAATTTCGGGTTATCAATTCACAAAAAAATCCCAATGCAAGATTTCCATTCATTTTTACTTTAAAATTTTAATAGCTAAATCTATCCCACAAATACCCATTTTAAACAAGACTGTCCATTACAGCCAAAGCTCGACTATTTCAAAAATTGTCCCAAAAGCAGAAAATATACCCAAATTTAAAATATCTATAATTCCCAAATCCAATCGCATTTTTGGAGTGCAATTGCAGCAAAACTTTTACCAAAATTTTTTAATTCAAAGGGGACAAAATTTGCCCAAAAAAGCAATCGAGTTATGGGACTTGATGCAAAAACTTTTTTAAAACCCTGAAGGCACATGAAAAATTTTTAATTTAATACTGCATTTTTCTGCAATAAAACTTGCATTAAAAACCGGGACTTTCAAGTCCAACAAAAGTGCCAAAATGTCACAATATCCCCCTTCACAAAAATTTCTTTACTCTAGCTGCTGTATGCAAATAATTTTTTAATTTTGTGTTTTTTTTTAAAATCATGAAATCTTTTTTTTTTCCTAACCCACAAAAAATTCCTTACCAGGTGAAAACCAAAAATACACTAAATTTGAAAGTAACACAGTTGTCCACAAAAAGTGGTCTTGGCTTTTCCCTAGGGCAATTTTTAAAAAAATTACAATATAAGTTTTTAGAACAACAAGGAAGTTAAACTTTAAAAAAAAAAACCCCCCCCCCCAAAAAAAAAAACCCAAAAAAAAAAGTAAGTCCCCACAAATCTTTTACAAGATTGGGCAAAAAACACCCAAAATTGGAGTAGCAGCATTTGTACTACAGAAAAGTGGTCTCGATTTTTTCCCCACACATAATCAAAAAGTTACAATAAAGCCTTTTTAAATAAAAACGAAGGAAAATTCTAAACAAACTGTGCAAAACCTTCGTCCATGATGGTGTATAATTGGGGCCAAGTTCATCAAAAACCCTCCTGCATGAAGAAAAGCTTTGGGCAGTCTTCTTGTATCTGACCTTTTGGCCCAATTGCCTACCTTGACCTAGGGGCCTTCTTGCGCATACACTTTGTCTCGTGGGGGGGAACATTTTTGCCCGTTAATCAAAATTCCCCTAGCAGAAAAAAGAAAAAGCCCGACAAGGTTTCATTTTTTGTATCCTTTGACCTCTAATGTACCTTGACCTAGACCAGGACCGGTTCTTGCGCACGACACCCGCCTCAGGTGGGAAATTTTTTACCAGTTAATCAAACCCTTATGCATTAGAAAGAATGCCCAACAAATTTTTATCTTTACCGACCCCTAAGTGTACCTTTACCTTAGACCAGGGGCCCGGTTTTCTCACGCACCTGCCTCATGGTGGTGAACTTTGTGACAAATTATATCAAAAAACCCCCATGCATGAAAAGAAACCCTGGGCAAAATTTCTTTTTGTATCCTTGACCTCTAATGTGACCTTGACCTTAGACAGGGACCTGGTTCTTTTCGCACGACACTCCGACTCATGATGGGAACAAATATGCCAAATTTCATCAAAATCCCTCCAAGCATGTAAAGATATGCTGCGGGGCAAAATTATCTTTTAAATTTGACCTTAAACCCTAAATGTGACCTTGACCTGACCTAGGGGCCGGTTTTTGTCAGACACTCCATCTCAATGGTGAACAAATGTCCAAATTTTTATCAAATCCCCCCCGCAGTAAAATTGCTCCGACAAATCGTGCGCCGCCCCCCGCCCTGCCCACCCCCCACCCACCCGCCCCCTCCCATCCGCCCGCCCCCTGCCCCCCCCCGCCAGGGCGTTCCCCTAATATGCCCTTTTTTAAACGGGGGTATAAAAAAGGGCAAAATTCCCAAAAAAGCGGTCAAGTTATGGGGCTGACCCATGGTTTGGTAAGGGTTTACTTAGAAAAAAAACAAGGGTCATGAACCTGAAACGCTCCCCTAGTAATATGACCACATTTTTAAAAGGGAAAATGCCACAAAAAATTAGGAATAGGGGCCAGGTAAATTCAGGGCACTGAAGTCTTTTTAAGACTGGTGTGCAAAATTGTACATGTCATCCAAATTTCAGGCTTTATCTTAAACAAGAGCTGTCCGTAGACAGCCAAGCTCGACTATTCGAAAAAATTGTCACAGAAGCAGGAAAATTTACCCAAAATTGAAATATTCAAAAGGTTTTAAGTTAGAAAGGGGACATAATTTGACCAAAATACATATCAGGTTATGGGCCCTTGATGTTATCAACTAGTTTTATAACCCCGAAGAAACATGTTAAGTTTCAATTCAAATCGCATTAGTTTTTGGGGATAGTAACTTGCATGAAAATTTTAAACCAAAAATTTTCAAGCCCAAAAAGGGGGGCATAATTTCCCTCAAAAACATGTTAGAGTTAGGGAAACTTGACCCAGTGAGGTTGGAAATTGACCTAGAAAAAGAATAAATAAGTTTAAAAGGGCATATTGCCTTTAAATGATGCTGTATGTATTTGCATGCAAAAACTAACCAAGGTGTTACGCCGACGCCGACGCCAGGGTATAGAATACTAGACTATTCTTCGAATAGTCGAGCTAAAAACAAGAAAGTAGGTCAGTAGGTCAAGGTCAAAGTCAAGTGACACCTAATCGCTTGGGGTTATCAGGTAATTATAATTTAACAGTCAAAGGAAATATGATCTGATAATTTTTGAAGTATTTATTCCCATATAACTCATATAACAAGTGACCCCCCAGGGCGACCCTCTTTTCACCCCATGGGCATAATTTGGATCTGAAAATTTTTTGAAGTATTTATTCCTATAACTTGTATACAAGTGACCCCCGGGCGCACCTCTTTTCACTAAAGGGCATAATTTGGATAACCTTTTTAGAGATACATAGGCAATGCTACATACCAAATACAAAGGCCTAGGCCTTGAACTTTCAGAAAAGAAGATTTTTAATTTTTTTTTCCCTATATAAGTGTATTTTAAATTTGGGACCCCAGGGCAAGGGCCCCTTTTCCCCAGGGGGAAAAATTTTGAACAATTTTGGTAGAGGACCACAAGGCAATGAAACATTACAAATATCAAAAGCCTAGGCCTTGCAGTTTCAGGCAAGAAGATTTTTTAAGTTTTTTCCTATATAAGTCTATGTAAAACTTGAGAGCTCCCGGGGCAGAGCCCCTTAACACCCCAGGGGCAAATTTGAACAATCTTGGTAGAGGACCACAAAGCAATGCTTCATACCAAATATAAAAGCCTAGGGCTTGCGGTTTTAGACAAGAAGATTTTCAAAGTTTTTTCCCATACAAGTCTATGTAAAACTTGGGACCCCTGGGGCGGGGTCTTTTTCACCCCAGGGGCACAATTTGAACAATCTTCATAGAGGAAACCCTAGATAATGTCACATGCTTAATATCAAAAGCTTGCGGTTTTGGGCAAGAAGATTTTTAAAGTTTTTCCTTTTGGTTGCCATGGCAACCAGAGTTCTGCATGGAAATTCAATTCTTGAACAGTTTTTGAAGGGGGCCACCCAAGGATCATTCCTGTGAAGTTTGTTGTAATTCTGCCCAGTGGTTTGCAAGAAGATTTTTTTAGAAAATGTTGACGGACGGACGACACACGACACACGATGGACGACAGACATTGAGTGGTCACAAAAGCTCACCATGAGCGTTTGGCTCAAGTGAGCTAAAAATTAAGTTTCAAAGCTATATGCCTTAAAATGATAGCCATAATGTACTTGGATGCAAAACTTTAACCAATGTGTGACGCCGACGCCAACACCAGAGGGTGAGTAGAATAGCTAGACTATTCTTTGAATAGTTGAGCTAAAAAAAACATGAAATTTCTTACTCATGAAATTAAATGATTTTACAATATATTTTCATGCTACTCGCCCATAGGTGGGATGAAATTTTTCAACATTCATTTCCACTAAATTTGGCACAAAGGCCATACCAAATTGATATGTCGTTCGTCGCAACTACCGCATCAATAATTTCATTCCCGAGAAAAAAAAATAAAAATCACCCGCCCGCACGTACATAAAAATCTCCGAAAAAAAAAAATGTTTTTCCCATTACGCTGTCCGGAATAATAACGCAAAACAGTTTTATCGCTGTTTAAAATGCGTCAAAGTGATATT
>NW_026463494.1:0-67474 GCF_021730395.1 Mercenaria mercenaria
CATAATAATGTCAATATTTTTATTAAGAAAGCGAAATTTTGCATGGAAGTAGAGAATTATAACACAAAACAATTAAGCTCATGACTATTCTCAAAAAATCCAAGATGGCCGCCATTAAATCCTCATTATACAGGAAAACCGTTTAAGTATTTCACAAAGTTCAAACAGTGTGAAAGATGACCAGTATCATAGAAGATACACATATTTTATTTCAAAACACACAAACTTTAGTCTTAAACAAATTCAAGATGGCTTCCCAATTCCAAAATGGCCGCCACAAGGTCATTTAGACATATAGACACTGAATAGGAAAATGGCGCTAAAAATGGTTTGCCTGAAAAGATTTTGCATCAAACATGACCCCCACTTTCCTTCTGATTTTTATTCAGAAATGACAATATTCTTCAAGAAAATGTAAGTTTAAAACAGAGATTTAAAGCAGGCACTGGTGTGTATTGCAGCCATTGGAAATATGACAGTTTTATAAAGAATAAAGAAGAACAGCTACTTAGTGTGCTGTAACATAACATGAAAAAAGTGGACGACGCCAGAGGAGATTCATCAGAGTCGCAGACAAGAAGACCTGGAGGAAAACCAAAAAAAGGCTACGGAAAATACAGAGCGGGAAGAGGACGGTTTTGAACCTTTCTTCCATACAGTTAAGTGACGATGATTATATTCTTTTAGGTAAGGGTTTAAAAGTTTGCCCAAAGACTAAATCTCATGATAAGGTAAAACTTGCAGAGGACATCTTTAAGTTTACTCGTAGAATTAGACTAAAAGAGTATTTTCATAGCCAGGCAAATACGGAGTTTGATGATAGTGAACTAAACGATATTGACTCTTATCGCGATTTTCCATTTTTCAATAAAAAAGGATCGTCATTTACCCCACCCGCTGGACGTGATGTGTATCTGGATTTTTATATAAATGCGGTAACGGAAGAAATCTTGCAGTCCGAGCATAACCGGAAACGGTACAGTAATATTACAAAAGCTGAACCTGAATCTTTGCGAAAACTATCACAAGATAAAACTATTGTGATCAAAAAAGCAGATAAATCAAATACAATTGTAATTATGAACACTGAAGATTATAAAAACGAGGTATTGCGACAATTGAATAATGATAAATATTACGAAAAATGCACAAACGATCCCACAGACGAAATAAAACGTAATATATCACAATGTGATGCAAATATTGAAACTACAGACGAGTTTGACACTTTTCCAGCAAACATTCGTACGCCATGTTATCTTACCAAAGATACACAAACAACCGGACAACAATTTACCTATGCAATATCCCGGAAGGCCCATTGTTTCAGCGTTTAGTTCTCCTACTGAGAATATTTCCAAATATATTGACTATATATTAAAGCCATACATGATCGGTTTGCCTTCATATGTAAAAGACACGGCAGATTTCATAAATAAAGTGAAGGATATTAAACTTGAAACTAAATCATATTTAGTAACGCTTGACGTAACATCACTTTATACAAACATCCCTCATGATGACGGTATAAACGCCTGTAAGTCATTTTTACAACAAAATATACATGGTAGAAATTTATCAACTGATGAAATCGCCCGTTTAATAAGACTTGTACTTGAAAATAACTACTTCAAATTCTGTGAACAGTTTTATTTACAAAAGATGGGTACAGCAATGGGGAGTTCTATGGCACCATCATATGTATCTCTCTTCATGGGAAAACTTGAACAGGATTTCCTTCACTCAAGGGGAGTTAAGCCATCTCTGTGGTTACGGTTCCTAGATGACATTTTTATGATTTGAAACCACTCGTTAGAAGAGTTAGAGTCCTTTATCGACGATCTTAACAAATTTCATCCAAATATCAAATTTACTACTACAATATCAGAAAGTACTGTTTCGTTCTTAGATGTACAAGTATCCAAAAACAAATCGCTAGGAATTGACACTGATATTTACGTGAAAGAAACAAATACCCATCAATACCTAGATTACACCTCTTGTCATCCGAAACAATGCAAAGATGGAATCCCATACAGTCAGGCAAAGCGGTACAGGAGAATTATTTCTAATGACGAAAAATTCAACTCATCTCTTAATGATTTACGGAGCTACTTCAAAGATAGAAATTTTCCGGATTCTGTGATAGACAGTGCATTCAATAAGGTGTCGAGGTCGTCACAAAACGAAGCCCTGACGCCTTCAGATAAAAATAAAACAACTGTTATTCCATTCATCGTAGAATATAATCCATCATTACCAAATATAGGTGGAACAATTCACAAGTATTGGGATCTTCTGAACATTGCAAAGAATACAAATGTTAAATTTGTTCATGACGAATACAAACCTATAGTGGCGTGCAGACGTACAAGAAATTTAAGCGACTACTTAGTAAGTTCCGACTTCAAATTGAACACTGAAACATACATCACGCAGAAATGTACCAGGAAACGATGTTCCCACTGTCTACGAATCAACTCTGGATCCTCATGTAGCAGTACAGTTACAGGAGAAACATTTTCTTTACGGTATGATACAAACTGTCAATCTAAAGATGTTGTTTACTTAATAACGTGTAAAAGATGCAATATGCAATATGTTGGGCAGACTATGCAACAGGTTTCACGGCGTATGAATAGCCATAAATTTGACATATCTAATTTTACAGATCCTGCATATTCCACGTTGGTTGCTGGTCATTTTAATCAAGATGACCATAGTATTGATGACTTCACATTTATGCCTATTGATGTGGTAAATAATCAAATTAACCGGTTATGCAAGGAAACATTCTGGATTCATAAGTTAAAAACACTCAATCCTGATGGACTTAATTCAAAAACATTGTTTAATGTGTAATGAATTTTACATGTATATGTGTTTGTTTAGTACTATTGCGTTTTTTCCTATTTATGTTTTTTTTATATATACTGCTATAGGAAATCCTGTATTCTTATATCCGTAATGTACTAAACTTGCTATCTGTTATTCACATTAATTTATGTAATATTTTAAAAAAACAGTATACGTTTTTCCGCCATTCAACGTAACGTTTACTTCATGACGTCACGTCCGTTGTTTTATTATGTATTTATCCTGATGAAGGCGTAAGCGCCGAAACGTTGATAAAAGATAAATATTCACGTGTTGTTGTTGAATTTTACCATCGTAACATAACATGGGAACATTGGTAAGAATTGAACTCTGGCCAGATGAGGATGGGAAAGGTCTACTTTGATTGGAATGTGATAGAAAATAACAAATTTATTGCAATTTTGCGTTAAATATTGATAAAACACAAAATATCACATTATTTTACAATGTTTTTGGGTGTACAGTATTTTTTCTCAAAAGCTGCATATCGGTAGTCTAAAGATTGCTAATTTCTAGTAGTTAGAGGTAAAATTGAACATATTTAACAGTTTAAATTTGTTATTTGTATGCAGATCAGAGTAGAAAATAACAAAACAGGGCAAAAGTAGGCTACAGTTATGGTAACTGATTGGTAATTATGTCGTGACAGCTATTTTTGCCAAAATTTGAGTTGTCATACGTTACTGAAATTGCCATAAAACCTTAGAAACTGTTGGTATCAAACTAAAACCATGTATTTTTTCATGCATTTAGGTTCTTTGTACATTTCAAATGAAACTGACCAATCGTAGAGAAAAAAAAATATCTTATAGGCATACAGAACATAATAGGTAAGGGTAGATTTCTCGGAAGCACAGAGCACTAAAACACAACTCAGAGCCACGCATTTGCAAAGTAGGCCGACAACAAAAAGAAGCTGTTACGGAAAATATTATAGTTGGGTTGCTTCAAAAATCTAACATGTACCTATAAATTTATGCTAAATATAGATAGAGGGGGAGGGGGGGGGGGGGGGGGGAAGTGGTAGGGTGAAGAAAGGGGGGGGGAAGGAGGTTGTAGGGGAAAGTAGAACAAGGATGAATACACAAAAGGAATGCTACGTTCCTTAATTATAGTTACACTACAACGTAAACCACAATAGCGCAGACATTCATGTACCAAAGATAAATAAACAACCACACTCAACTAACTAACATAGAAAAACAGACAATAAATAGGAAAATGGTTAAAAATGGTAGTCGCATAATGGCGGATTCATATAGTCCTTAGTTTTTTGCTCTGTAGAGCTATTTTCCTTATTTTCTCTTCAAGTTTTGCTGAAATCAAATGACAGATCTATGCTTGAAATGTAGGTAGCATTTTCAGGTAGCATTTTCATAATGAAATATTAACACTAAATAATTTGTCATGTATACTTAGATCATACCCCACCACTACAATTTGGGGTCTCATTGTTTAGGTAATTTTGCAGTTTGTGTGTTTGACTGAATATATTTTTTCTGCATCAAACATGACCCCTGCTTTTCTTTTTACTTTTATTCAGGATTGACAATATTCTGCAAGAAAATGTAAATTACAGGCACTTAAAATAGGTCCTGTTGTGTGCTGCAGTCATTGGAAATAAGATAAAGAACAAAGAGGGACAGCTATTAAGAGTGGCTTAACCTTTAACCAGAACAATAATTGAATACATTTTACTTAAATACAATAATCGCAATAGCATATAAATCTATTTCGTAACAACACTTCCACATAGCATAGGTATATAAATATTATATATGTCAGGATACGAGTTATATGACCCAGGAAAGTGCTGACGCCTTTAGTATCTTGAACAATGCAATGGGCCCAATCTCCAGCAGAGGTGTCATTTGACTAGTGCTTTTTTATGGAACTTGTTTCTGATTGGTCCAAATTCGAATATATTTTATAACTAGTACACGAGTACTTGTTCTAACAAAATGTTGGTTCCCTTTAACTATTGTATATAACATAACATGTGATGCTGAGATCCAGCTATTGCTGTTATTAACACAAGTCGTCCAAAGGTTAAAACACACCAAATAGCTGTTCTTCTTTATCCTATATAAAACTGACATATTTCCAATGGCCGCTGCACACATCAAGACATCAATTTAAAATGTCTGAAACTTATATTTTCTTGAAGAATATTATCATTCCTGAATAAAAATTAGTGATAAGTGGGGGTCATGTTTGATTCAAGATGAATATATTCAGTCAAACGCACATACTGCAAAATCAGCTAAAAATAAGACCCAAAATTGTAGTGGTGTGCATGGTGTATGACCTAAGTTTCCATGACAGATTCTGTCATGTTATTATTTAATTGTGAAAATGCTACTTACATGCCAATCATAGATCTGTCATATCATTTTCAGCAAAATAATTGCAATGAAAATAAGGAAAATAACTCTTCCAAGCAAAATAAATAATAAAAAAATAAAAACAAATACTGAGGACTCTTTGAATCTTTCATTTTTTTCGCGCCATTTTCCTGTTTAGTGACAAAGAAATAAAACTGAACACACCTTTTAATGCAAGTTTTGCCTCAAAACCATGATTATCAGATTGGAAATGATCGAACTAAGAAAAAAAGTACTCATCTTTCATATGTTTTGATAATATATAAGGACGTAATCGCTGCTTTACGACAATTTCTACTGCTGAATGACTCGGCAGTTTTGTCTGTGTAGATACTTTCTATACTTTTTATATGTTGTTACATACATCTTGCATAATACTTACACAAAAAATCAATTCTATGCGAGTTATTTTCCTTTATTTTGCATTTTGGCCATATATGGCCTTTACGAAGTGTTGATCATTCGGGCATGGAGATGTTTTATTCAAGGTTAAATGTCCATTTTCAAAGTATTTCAGTTATGTTCAGGTGGGATGTTTACCTTACCATCGTTCCGAGGTAGAAATTAGTGCTACTCCTCTATCCTCCATACGAAACTACCAAATTTCTCACACAAAGTTTGGTCATAACAAGGTACGCGACACTCAATTAATAAGAGATCAGTGATATAACATAAAAAAGTAAAAAGTAAACATTTATACAAACGCACCTTTACTACGTAAAAAGTCTACCAGAGCAGTTTTTATACCCTCGGCTGTACAGTCTGTGACTCTCTGGTTTCCAGCATATGAAACTCTGATCTTTCCATCTTTGATGTACCGTATATAAATTACAAGTTTTTTTCAATTGATATATCAAACGTTTCATCCAGCATGATACCGATGAATTCACTTGATTTGTCATTAAGCATATTGTCTTCTATGACATTATAAATGGAACACTCCATCTCTGAAACAATCTCCGGCTTGGTGTAATATGTATCAATTTCAACACCATTCAATTGTTGCAATTCCATAAGACTGCTAAAAGAATCCGCTGGCAAATTTCGCTTTGACATCACATATACAGTACAAAGTTGCTTCACTAGATTTTCTTCAGATTTGTCAAATTTCTCATTAAACTTGTTTGTTGAATTTGACAATGAATTCTGGAATTCAGACTGTAATTTCAACTTTTTTACAGAATCAGAGTGATCCTTACTATCTTGATGTCTAGTCAAGGTAGACATTTGAAAATTAGTACAACCACTAGTAAATGGATTTGATTTGTTAAGTTGCGAGCACGTAGCACAGAACATTTCGTTTTTGACTTTGTCTGATCGTAACCAGTGAAATTTATCCATCTACTCTGGCAAGAATTTTCTCTTCCTTGACATTGTTGAGGAATCTTTTGGATCGACATTGTTGTTTTGATCTATATCTTTGTCCGTTGTACATGTATTTGTTTTTGTGGACGATTTGGATGAAATCTCAAACATATCTGCAATAGATACTTGGCGACCTTCACCGGTTCGGATTTGGGAAGCCATGATGATTAGAAAAGATCAATCAGACGCTTTCAATTATGCAGTATTGTATTCGCGCCAGCGCCGTGACAATTTTGATCGCAAAAATTACCGAAAAGAGTATTAAAATGCGCAAAGGAAGTTTCAGCGCAAAGGAGTTTCGTGACCGATTTTGCGAGTCCTGCGGACGCAGAGGCGCTATAAAATGCGAGTTCTAAGCAGCAAAAGCGCGTCAGGGACGCAGAAAACCTGCGTCCGGGAAAACCCTGCAAAGGTACTCTTGTATACAGAGTATTTAGGTACCTGAGGATGGCTGGATTACGTGAATACTGATAATGCGATGATAAAATATGTCCAATTTTACATGTTTGTTCGTCATTTGAACATTACACACCAAACTTTGTTGCGTTTTACTACGTGTGGATATTTCGTAAGACTAGTCATTTAAGTGGAATGTGCATACAATTGAAAATAGAAGGAAGAAAATAAGCCTTACCTGAACATTGTTGTCAAAATTCGCCATGTTTTCTCGAGTTTTGGCGGTCAAATACGCTCGGTCTGACATAACAACGCGAGGGCTGTCGTTTTGCCTAATCAGTGTGGTGACATAAAGTAAACATATTTAATTAACGTACATGCTGATTTTCGTGACCTCGCATGTTCACTCTGGTTAGGCAATGATCACATCGAGCCTTTGGTTGACTTTTTCACGTGCCTTACTGAAGTTATGTTATCATTGTTCTGACTCAGTATGAGAGGGCTGCTATATGTTGTTTTGAAATCCATTTTTATGATTATTTTACTTAAAACTGTAAGAAATAAACTGATATGAATTTGGATAACATGGTAAGTGTATTTTTTCTACAGCTTCTTATACAATAATGAAACAAGAGCTGTCACTATCAGTGACAAATGCGCCCGAAGCGTACCCAACAATGCTACAGCTGTCTGCGCAAAATATGCCAGAATAGTTTGGTAGGTATGAATCATTTTGTGACCTTGACCTTGACCTGGGCGAAACATCTTCTCAATATAGTTAACATTTGTGTCAAATTATTTTCAGATCTCTTGATAAATGGCAGAGTTATGGACCAGACAAGAAAAAGACCATGTTAACCTTTGAATTCTAAGTGTGATCTTGATATCTGAGCTAAGGGTCTGGGTCTTGTGCATGACATGTTACCTAATTAAAGGGAACATTTATGACAAGTGATGACAAGTGATTTTAAAATGCTTTCATCGATGGCAGAGTTATTGATCGGACAAGAAACAAAGCATGTTAACCTTTGACTTCTAAGTGTGGCCTTGACCTTAGAGCTAGGGGTCTGGAACTTGCGCATGACACATCGTCTCATTATGGGGGACATTTTTGTCAAGTTATTTTAAATTTCCCTTAATGAATGGCATAGTTATGAACCGGACACCTGTTAACATTTTACTTCTAAGTATGACCTTGATCTTGGAGCTAGGGGTCAAGGTTTTGCGCATGACATATCATCTTATTATGGTAAACATTTTTGCCGAGTTATTCCAAAATCCCTCTGTGGATGGCAGAGTTATGAACCGGACACGAAACATACTCTGTTAACCTTTGATCTCTAAGTGTGACCTTGACCTTGGTGATAGAGACCTTTGTCTTGCGCATGATACGTCGTCTCATTATGGTGAACAAGTTATTTTAAAATCCCTTTATGGATGGAGAGTTACAGCCCGGGCAAGAATTCGGACGCACGGAATGACGGACGGACAGTGCGATTTTAATATGCGCACCTTCGGGGGCATAAAAATGAATATTGTATTTACCCTATAATATTATGTTAACTTTATATGTCAATATTCAATCTTGTTTAACATGATGTCCAAACACACTTTATAAGGTACTGAATTACCTAATTATGTCTGTAATTATACATTTTTCTTTGTTCAAACCTTATATACTTAGTCTTCATCTCAGATAAGGTCCTTATTGCGGAATACTGCGGACAGCGTATAAATATTAGTGCACATTAATCCGTCAGTTTTATATTTCCGAAGTATAAACATTTATAAACGAATTTTAATTCACCTTTTAATATGCATTAACAGTATGCATAAAATAAAGAATACACAAAAATATGAATCAGTATATGCACATAATTTATTGATGATGGATAATAGTAATGACTAAAACCATTCAAGGCGTTTCTGTTTAACAAACACACTTTTCGATAAGCAGGTACTGTAGAACAAACATTTGCTGTCTTACAAAATGATTACATATAATGGAACCCATGATACATGTACTCACAATTTTGACAGTCGTTACAAAAACACGTTATTGAATGGGTCGGAACGGAATATAACAATTGTTATTTGTTTAAATTTAGACAAACCAGTACAATATTTACGGAACACAAGGAAAAATTGGAAAATCGACTACTGAACACAAGAAAAAAACAACAACAAAAAAAATACAAAAAACAAACGGAACATCCATTGTTATACTGCTGTTTTGCTGTTTCACGATTTATATATCAAAGTAATCATGGAATCATGGATTTTTTATCGTTTCTAACACATTCTGGATTGAAGTTTTGTCTTTAAGTTGGAAGTTGAAAGTTCAGCTGATGGGCCAGTTGACTTGACTATAAACCCTCAGATTCTAAAAGTTAATATTATAGCAACATTATGACACTGTCTAAGAATATATCGTTCAGTAAGGTTTTTAACGGACATTTAAATCATGAAGGAACTTCTCTATGTTTGCTGGAATCCATATATCAGCGTTGTATCTTATACAGGTTTTGCTGTTAAGGTCAGATATTTTTGAAGTAAACACACGTTTGCTTCAATTATTACGAGTGTTTTTTTTTTTAAAATGAATGTTTCCTAACTGCTCCATTTCCCGTGTCCCATTTAGCGTATCTTTTCTCTTCATGTCCCCTGTGTGTTTTCACTCCCTGTTCCATGTTTTCAATGTTCCGGTATTTTTCCATTTTGTCAATTTCTTCTTGTTCCGTATTTTCTTAGTAGTTAGAGACATGATGGTGCGAGCGTTGTTTGACCTTATTTAACCTATGACCCCAGGACTGGTCAATGCCGGACAATTTAAAACCCACAGGTTTTAAACTCAGTAAAAAGTTTTAAACACATATAATATAATGAGTTTACAGAATAAAATATATTGTTTGAAAGAAAGAAGATTTACTGATAATATAAACCGTCATTATGCTACAGCAAAAAACGGGAGAAAAATGATAATGGCTACCTGTTCATCTTGTGGAAAAATGAAATCAAAGTTTGTTAAAAGTACTATCACAGCAGGTAATTTAGATATTCATAAAGCAATGTTACCTTTTTTACCTAAGAAAGGTTTAACACTCCCAGGATATAATTATTGTGGACCAGGAAATCCTTTAGATAACGGACCCCCTGTTAACGAACTAGACGCAGTATGTATGGACCATGACTTTTGCTACGGCAACGGTGTAAAAAAAAGTACATGTGACAAACAAATGCTTTCCAACTTAAATAACACTAAATCAAAAACATTTGGAGAAAAGATTACAAAACATTTAGTTGTAAAACCAGCAATTAAAACGAAATATAAACTTGGGTTGGGACGAAAGCCAAAAAACGGGAAAAGGGGGTAGAGTATACTACCGAAATAACTGCACCAAGCTACCGCTGGAGTGATGAATTAGCAGAAGAATTACACAAACCAATTAAAAGAAAATTTAGGAAACGACGGGTGATTGTTAATGATATTGATGATACTTGGTCTGCTGATTTAGTTAACATGCAAGCTTTTTCAAAATATAATAAAGGTGTAAAGTACTTGTTAACCGTTATTGATATATTCAGTAAATATGCTTGGGTTATTCCATTAAAGAATAAAACTGGAGAATCTGTTACTGAAGCATTTGAAAAAATAATTTTTGGAGCTTCAGCTCCTGATGAGCTTCATGCTCGACCAAAAGGTAGAACACCAACAAATTTATGGGTAGATGAAGGAAAAGAATTTTATAATAAAAAGTTTGAATCATTTTTGAATAAAAATAAGATTAATATGTATCATACATTTAATGAAGGAAAAGCTGTCGTAATCGAAAGATTTAATAGAAGTTTAAAAAGGATAATGTGGAAATATTTTACAGCAAATAATACTTATACTTATTTAGATAATTTGCAGGAAATGGTTGATAAATATAACAAAACAAAACATTCTAGTATAAAAATGACACCAACCGAAGCCAGTAAAAACTTAAATAAAGGTACTGTTTACTTTAATTTATACGGTAATTTAAAGATACCAAAGAGTAAATCAAAATCTAAAATTGGTGATCGAGTTCGCTTAAGCAAACTGAAAAGACATTTTGAAAAAGGATATACACCAAACTGGACAGAGGAAATATTTATAATTTATAAAATTAATAATACAAATCCCAGAACATACACTATTAAAGATTTAAATGATGAAATAATTCAAGGTTCATTTTATGAGCAAGAACTTTTACCTACTAAACAAGAGGTTTTTAAAATAGAATAAGTTATTAGACGAGACTATAAGAAAAAACAAGCTTTAGTAAAATGGAAAGGTTACAATGAAAAATTTAATAGTTGGGTACCATTTAGTGAATTGGAAGAAATTTAAATTGAAAATATATTATATAAATGAGTGATAAAAATCTAATCTCTAATAATGGAATAGAAACAATAGATCAATTAATTATCCACTTAACTAAACTAGCTGCTGCTTACAGAAAAAGTTATAAATTTTGTGGAAGAGTAAATACAGGATTACAGATTACAGCAGGTATTTTTGGTTGCTCGGCTGCATTAGCACTTGTTCCAGTTATTCCTATATTTGTAGCAGTTGCTGGCGCTGTTCCATCAATAATTACTATATTTATTAATAGACTAAAAGTTGAAAACAAAATAGCTATTTTAAAATTGCACCACCACAAAATAAAACAACTAATAACAAAAGCACGGATCGGAAAAATCAGCAAAGAAGATCCAAATGAAGTTATTCAAGATATATTTACAATACTGTTAGAAATGCAGAAAGAAAAAAACTATTCAATGCCTCTTGAAATGCATATGAAGGAATTTAAACTTAACGGATATAAAAGTAAAAAAGAAGAAGAGTAGTATTAAATTTTACGTGTGTTTTTTAAGAGATTTTTTTCTATAAGTATATTATATATAGATGGTTAATAGAAAGGTAGATAGAATGATTATGCCAAAATTATCTAGTATTTTAGGAGAAATAATGAATCCAGACAATAATTCATATAAAAAAGTTCCTAAAAGAAGAAATGTTATTAAATCAAAACTTGATCAAATAGTTAGCGATGAATATAAAAATCATGTCATTGATAAATTACAAAATGTTATAGATCCTTATTTATTAGAAAAAAATTTATTTGAATGGGAATGTGGTTGTTTAATGTTAGAAGAGGAAAATGTCGAAAGATTATGTGATTGTCCCAGACCAAATAATATTCGAAACAATCCTAAAAAAGTTATTGCAACCGATTGTGATACTAATGAAGAAAAAACATATAAAAGCACTTATGCAGCATCCAAAGACCTCGATATTAATTCTGGGTTAATAACAATGTGCTGCAAAGGAAAAAACCAAGTTAAAAGTTGAATATCAAAAACCAGCGGAAAAAGATATAAATTTAAATATTTTATTTCTTCTTAAACTTTATTTATTTTATTATTTTTTTTTTAATCCTTTTATCCTTAGTGATTTTTTTTCTAAATATAATATATAGATGGAAATTGAGAGATCAAAAAATCAATATTATAAGAAATTTGAAATTAAAATTACATAATGACAAGATCCAAAAAATCAATTATATTTAACTATAAACGACTCATTTGATATACTTAAATCTGAACTTAAAGCTTTAAAAGGTATAAAAATAAACGTTGTTTTAAAAATAACTTTTGTAAAAATGAGTCCAACAGATACAATATATAAACCAGCTTATTTTCAATCAAAGGCTTTAGAAATTATTAACACAAATGAAATAAAAAACACTTTACGTCAAGCTTTTGATGAAATAATAAATAGAATTGGCAACTGGATTTCAGAAGGAAGCGGCTGGAGAATAGAATCAGTTGATGCTCATTATATAAATAGATATAAGTATAGTCCATTGGCTGCTTCAAGTTATTTAGAATTACCAAAACCATTACAAAATTCAATGAAAGGATTAATAAATATAAAGAATGATGATAACGAATGTTTTAGATGGTGTCAATTAGCTTACAAATTTCCTGTTGAAAAAGATCCTCGCTCAAAAAATTTCAAAATATAAAAAACATATAGAAAAACTGAATTATAAAGGAATAAAATTTCCTGTTACATTAAATCAAATACCTAAAATAGAAGTTTTAAATGAAATATCATTTAATATATTCGGTTATGAAGAACCTACGGGAATTTATTCATTGTACATATCAAAATATCAATACGAAGAACACTATGACATGTTGCTAATTAATAATAACGAAATAACACATTATGTTTGGATAAAAGACTTTAATAGATTAATGTTTAACAAAACAAAACATGCAAATAAAAAACATTTTTGTAAAAGCTGCCTGCAGCATTTTACTCAAGAAAGAATATTAAATGAACACATACCAAATTGTTTAGCTATTAATGGTACCCAAGGCGTAAAAATGCCAAAAGAGGGAAGTAAAGTACAATTTAAAAATTATCATAAAGGTTTAGCAGTACCTTTTGTAATTTATGCTGATTTTGAATCAAAAACTAAGAAAGTTTTAACTGCTTCACCATCACCTGAATCTTCATTTACTGAACCATATCAAAATCATATAGGTTGTGGTTACGGCTATAAAGTTGTTTGTTGTTATGACGATAAATATACTAAACCAATCCAGATTTACAGAGGTCCTAATGCAGTTTATAAGTTTATTGAAAAAATGCTTGAGGAAGAGGAATATTGTAAAGAAATATTTCAAGAGAACTTTAACAAAGAATTAAGAATGTCTAAAAAAGATGAAAGTGAATTTAAAAAAACAAAAGTTTTGTCATATCTGTGAAAAAGAATATATAGAAGATTCAGTCAAAGTACGTGATCATTGTCATATAACAGGAAAATTCAGAGGAAGTGCTCACTCAGAATGTAATATTAATTTTAGACTAACACACAAAATTCCTGTTATTTTTCATAATTTAAGAGGTTATGACGGTCATTTTATTATGCAACAAATAGGAAAATTTAAAAAAGAAATAATGTTATTCCTAACAATATGGAAAGATATATGACATTTATGATAAGTGATTTAATTTTTATTGATTCATTCCAATTTATGTCTCAATCATTGGATAACTTAGTAAAAAATATTCCAGAATTTAAATATTTATCTCAAGAATTTGATAAAAATATAGAATTATTAAAAACAAAAGGCGTTTATCCATATGATTACATGGATTCATTTAAAAAATTCAAAGAAACAAAATTACCTC
The DNA here is from genome assembly GCF_021730395.1 of Mercenaria mercenaria. Lineage (NCBI taxonomy): Eukaryota > Metazoa > Mollusca > Bivalvia > Venerida > Veneridae > Mercenaria > Mercenaria mercenaria. The sequence goes on from NW_026463494.1 coordinate 14,257, forward strand.
CTAAAGAAGAGTTTTATTCAATTTTAAATGAAACACACACATCTAATGAAGAATATGAACATGCTAAAAATGTTTGGAATAAATTTAAAATTAAAACAATGGGAGAATATCATGATCTATATTTAAAAACTGACGTATTACTTTTAGCTGATACATTCGAAAATTTTAGAAAACTATGTTTAGAGTACTACAAATTAGATCCTTGCCATTATTTTAGTAGTCCTGGTTTAGCTTGGGATGCAATGTTAAAAATGACTGGAATTCAGTTAGATTTAATAACTGATATTGATATGTATCTTTTTATTGAAAAGGGATAGAGAGGAGGAATAAGTTATATTTCAAACAGATACAGTAAAGCTAAACAATAAATATATGAAAGATTATGATCCTGAATTAGAATCTAAATACATTATGTACCTCGACGCCAATAATCTTTATGGTTGGGCCATGTGTCGACCTTTGCCCTCTGGAAACTTTAAATTTATATCCGAAAAACAATTCAAGAAATTAATTGCAAAAGGCAAAACTAACTTTATAGTTGAATGTGATCTTGAATATCCAAAAGAATTACATACTGCACATAATGATTATCCTTTGGCTCCTGAAAAATCAAAATACCAGACGAATTGCGTTCTGATTATAGTAAAAATATTAAAACAGAATTTGAAATAGGAAAAAGTAATGTAAAAAATTTAATCCCAACTTTAATGAAAAAACAAAATTATGTTGTTCATTATAAAAATCTTGAACTATATACACAATTAGGGTTAAAAGTAACAAAAATATACAAAATATTAACTTTTGACGAAAGTCCTTGGTTAAAAAAATATATTGATTTAAATACTCAAAAAAGATCTAAAGCAAAAAATTCATCTGAAAAGGACTTTTTTAAGTTAATGAACAACTCTGTATTCGGTAAGACGATGGAGAATTTACGCAAGAGGGTTAATATTAAATTAATTCATGATGAAAACCTTTTATTAAAATATATTGCCAAACCTTCATTTGTTAGTTCAACGATGTTTAACAAGAATTTGTTTGGTATTCATAGAATAAAAGAAAGCTTGTTATTAAACAGACCTTGTTATGTTGGAATGTGCATTCTAGATTTATCAAAATATTTAATGTATTATTTTCATTATAATTATATTAAGGAAAAGTATAAAGGTAACTGTAAATTACTATTCACTGATACTGATTCATTATGTTATGAAATAAAAACCAAAGATGCATATGAGGATTTTTATAAGGACAAAGATTTATTTGATAATAGTGATTACGATAGTAATTCAAAATTTTATTTCGACAATAATAAAAAAGTAATTGGAAAATTTAAAGATGAAGCTGCTGGCATTCCAATCGTTGAATTTGTTGGATTACGTAGTAAAATGTATTCATATTTATTACAAAATGAAGTTAACATTAAAAAATGTAAATGAATTAAAAAACATGTTGTTAAGAAAACAATAGTTCATAAAAATTACAAAGATACTTTGTTTAATTCAACCCAAAGTAATCACACCTTTAAAGTTATTCGTTCTGATAAGCATAATCTTTCCAGTTATGTTATAAATAAAACATCTTTATCATGTTATGACGATAAAAGATATATTCTTGATAATGGTATTGATACATTAGCTTATTCTTAAATTAATTCTTAAATTATAGAACCATAAATTGTTAACTGAATATTCATAACGTTTAAAGAATTAATATAAATAACATCATTTATTTTAAATTCATTTGCATAATTAATAGAAATAGATTCATTTTTTCTGTTATTTTTTACATGGTAACGATGAAGAATTACATTTTCTTTGCTTTTTAATTCTAATTTCGCTTCTCCTTTATCTAATTTAATTGCATCAGCAAGAATAATTAAGATGCAATTTTGTTTAATTGTTACATTATTACCATTTTGAACTAAACCAGGACTAGCATTTACAGTTTTCCATTGAAATAATCCAGCAACATCTTCTGTTGAGATGTTAAAAACAATGGAGGTTTTCTTATTAATTGTCTTTCTATTTTATTTACTTTTTCGTTTATATTATTGAATATTCCCATTATATTAATTATTCCAGTTAAATAAAAACACAGTAATTAATTAAAACTTTAAATAATGTTTTAATTCAAAAGTTTACTTTCTTTATAATTTATATATTCCTCCAATATGTAGAATTTGACATAACTACCTGGCAAAAGATAAAATCCTATATCATCTGATGTTGGATCGCCGTTATAAGGATTAATGTCAAACATTGTCTTTCCTGTTAAATAAATTTTGATTTTTTTTCTCATACACAGATACTGACGGATTGTCACCGAACATATAAACTATATCAGCGTCACTGAAGTCACTATCCACGCGTGTTATATTTACACTCCCGGAGGGAAATTCACCAATAAACCCTCTCGCCACCACCTAAAAACTAAACGTGATATTGGGTATAATCGCGCTCCCCGCCTTTCTCTTGACTTTAAATAAAACTTTATATATATTGTATAAATTCCGGCTTTTTTGACTGAAAACACATTTTTTAAAGGTACATCCGGTACAGCTAGTTTATATTTTTGGTTTATGTTTATAAAATCTTTATAATCTACGATATTTCCAGATTCCAAAGTAAATAAATCAAAATAGCCCACATTAACCAGGCCTTTCCCTTCGGCATAATCCAAATCCACCAAAGTATATAATGATAATATCCAGACACCGTGGCTATCATAATATTTTCTCATTAATATTGATATGCGAGAATATCTTTTAAGACCGTCGCGTGATATTTTATAATCATCTTTACTTTTGTATTCATAAAGAAACACTTCACGTCTTGCTTTTTCTAGTTCTTCTTCTATTTCCTTGTATTTATTTTCATGTTCAAGAATTACTTCAGCTAAATCATCAACTCGTTTTGTTGTAACTTCACCAGAACTTTTAATTTCATGATGTATATTGTCTATTCTTCTTTCAAAAACAACGCCTTGTTTATCATATGCATCCAGCTGATCATTAATTATATTAATTGCTTCAGTATTGGTAGAAATTGATTGAGTATTAGTAGTAATTGATTCTCCTTATTTAGATGATATTTCAACTACAGAGTCAAGATCATTTATTATTTTTTTAATTTTATCATTAAATTCATTAATATCTTTTTGTAATAAACCTGTAAGTGTACTTAATTCCGCGTACTTTAAATTATGACGTGTGTCAACATTATTAATCAAAATTCGAAGTTGTTTCTTAAAATTTTCTAGCTGATCATTAATTATGCTACTTGCTTTAGCATTAGCAGTAATTGATTCTCCTTGTTTAACTGATTTTTCAACTACAAAGTCCAGTTCATTTTTATGTTCTTCAGCTTTAGCATTAAGCTGCGTCATATCTTCTTGTAATATTTTTGTAAGTTTACTTAAGTCTGCATACTTTAAATTGTGACGTGTGTCAACAGTACTAATCCAAATTCGAAGTTGTTTCTTAAAGTTTTCTATTTTAGAATTAAGCTCTTTTTTAAGGTTATCTAATGCTGTGTCATGGTCATCACCTCTTTGTGAAGCTGCCTTTTCCAGTTCAGATTTATATTCTGCAAATTTATTTGAAAATGTATCGAGTAAATCTTGGTGTTTTTTTGTAAAGTCAGTATTTAGTTTATTTATTTCTGTTCTGATTTCTAACTTATACATATTTTGTAACTTTTTCTCAGCTTCAATAATCTTGTCTTTTAGTTCTTCGTGTTTAATCATACTATCTTTTAATTCTTGAATTTGAGTGAATAAAATGTTTAAATTGACCCGAAATACTTCTTTTATGTTTTCATCTGTCAAATCAGATTTCTCTTCAAGTTCTTTAATAGAATCAACCACAGCTTTCATTTCTTCTTCAATTTTACCTTGTAATTCAACTATTAATAATGAATTCTTTTAAAAATCTTTTGTTAAATCTTCAATATTCTTTACTTCTGCTTCTAGTGTCTGTTTTATACTTTTAATATCTTCAAGATTATAGTTGTCTATTACACTTTGAACTTTTTTATACATAAACCGTCTTGAAACTGCATCGTTGGGTTTATCTGGTTCTCCTAGGTTGATTATTTCATTACCTCCCATATCTAATGCTCTGTTCATTGTGTTATCAAGTTCCTTATTTCTGTGAAGATACGATTCCGTTTCCTTTTTAAGTTTTTTGAATTGTTTTTAGTAGCATAATCACTTAAATCAATATCAAATTTAACTTTACTTATACTGTCGGGTTCACTTATTTGTTTTACATCATTAAAAACTCCCATCTATATAATTCCTGTAAAGTTTTTTCTTAAAAACTTCCTTGGTTTGTCAATATATAAGAAATTATATTTTGTTTTGTTGCATTAGCAAAAGAGTTAGGGTTAATATGTTGTTCATTACAAATCATATCATTTTCCCGTTTACTTGGACTTTCAAATAAAATATAATGTGAACAGTTAATCCGAATATTTTTTGGTGCTTTATAGTAAGACTGACTTAAATAAATAACACAACAGTTTTTGTGACGTCCTTGAATAAAGTATTTTGTTATTTCATTTTGGACCTTTTTATCTTCACATACAAAATCATCAAATATTACTACTTTTTGTTTTTCTGATTCAAGATTCTCACAAGGTTCAATTTGGCTGGGATCAGCCGAATATTCAAGTATTTCATTTGGATCTATTTTAATTCTTTTTGCAATTTCATTTAAGTGATTTATTAAATCCTGATATTTAGATTGTTCTAGGTTTTTAGCATATAGGTATAATTTATCATAATATATAAGAGGTTTTCGTATCATATGTATTAATGTATTTGTTTTTCCAGATCCAGAAGATCCACATATTAACATTCTAAAACATGAATCTAGCATAAAAGGATAATGTTGTTTAAAGTTATTAGATTTTTCACTTTTTGTATCATAATTTGGAATTTCCATTATATAATAATATTACATTATCTTACATTATTTTACATTATCTTACATTATTTTACATTATCTTACATTATTATATAAATGCAATCAAAACTTAATGAAATAAGAATAAGAAAAAACTTAGTCGGGCAAAAGGTAAGAGCTAAGAGAGATGAAATAATGAGAGAAAAAATTAAAAAAGCTACAAATCGGGATATGTATAATGAAATTTATAAACCAATTACCGAAGGAATAGAAAGTCAAAAAGAAAAATTATCAAGTCAGTTAAAACATTACCTGGAATTAAGGAACAATTAGCGTTACTAGGTGATGAAATGAAAGACATACAAACATACCAGGGTTTACCACAGCTATTCCAAGAACCACCATCAATTACATGGTCTCCTGAAGAACTGGCGAGGGAATATAAAAAATACAGGGAAATAAACAAAGAACCTACCGAAGAAGAAATTAAAGAAGTACTGAAAGATTATGGAAGAGAAATAAGAAAAAAAAACAAGCTTTAAAACCAACTTCCTATACACCAATAGATTGGAGAAATAAACCAGATGAACCTGTTGAGTTTTCTGAAGATGAACGTAAGAGATTTGAAGATGAACTTAAGAGATTAGAAGATTATGGAAGAGAAAAGATGGGAATAACTGAAACAACTGATGATACAACAGAAAAATCAGAAGAATTGGGAGCAAGACCAAAAGAATTTACAGTTGATCTTAATAAAGAAATTGATTTAGATCTTTTAGGTGAAAAATATAATACACCACAAGAAGTGTTTGAATTTTTTCACACCGAATCTGAAAATCCTGATGAAATAATGACTAGAAAAGAAGTAGAGAAGGTCATAGAAAGAGTATCAAAGGATATAAAAAATTGGGTAATGAATCTGGTGCAATAACTAGAAAGAAAAACCGCACAAATCTCGATTTAAAGCAAAAGGAAGCAATTATAGCTGAGTCAAATAATTTAAAAAAATATAAAGAAACCATTAGAGATATTCTAAAACAAGGAAAATATATGGGAAAAGGAATAAGATATCATAACCAAAAACAAAGTTTTCTTAAAGAACCAAAGGTTCTGAATCCGTATAAAGTTTCACCAAATGGACATTATGGTAATTTAATTATTAACTTAAATAAACTTTATGGTCAAAACAAATTAATTGCAAAGGATCAAAGAACTGGAAAAGAAGTAATTAACACTAAAGTAGATAATGATTTGATTGATCTAATTAATAAAAGATGTAACAATAATAAAAAGCATTCAATTCATTCTCGAAAAATATTTAAAGAATTAACAGAAAAATCAGGATTGCCTATCAATAAAAGATCTATGAAATTTAAAAAAGTAATTAGGGGACAGGGCTATGACGTTTGTCCATGTAATCCAGAAGAACTGATTAATGACTTGGAGTTAATATGTGGTTCAATTGAGGCTGGATATAATAATGAAGAACTAAAAAATGAAGGTATTAGTATAATTGATGAATTATTAAAAATGAATGAATTGTTACCAAAAGAACATGAAATGTTATATAAAAAATATTTTTCTTGAATATAAGTGGAACAAAAAATAGTATTAAGTTCTGAAAAAGTTAAAGATAATAAAAATACTCCGAGTGATTTTACAATCAGATTTAGTCGCCCTTTAATTTTAGATAAAAATAAAACTTATGCTGTTGGTTTGGATAGTATTAACACTATGACTTACTCTTGGCATAATATTAGTGATGAATATGATAATAAAAGAATTCGTTATAATAATGGTAAGGATTGGAAAGATATTATATTTACAAATGGTTCTTACAGTTACACAGATATTAATAATTATATAAGGGAAACATTAATAAGTAATGGTGATTTTGAATCTGATAAATCAGGCATTGCTCCAATAAGTTTGGAATTTGATTTAAGTAGTTTTAAGATTTTGATTTCAATTAAAGATAAATTTATGTTGGATTTAAGAATGCCAAATTTTCATACATTGCTTGGATTTGAGAAAAAAGCATTGAGAAATACTGAATGGGGAACTACAACACCAAATATAACTAACTCTGTGGATACAATTTACATTCATTGTGATCTTATTGATAATTCACTTGTTGATAGTAATTTTAGTGATATTATCCATGCTTTAAGTAATGCAGATTTAACAAGAGCTTATCCATTTACAAAAGAACCACAAAGAGTCGGATATTCTGAAATTAATAAAAATATTATAAATTCAATAAGAATATATATTACAGACATATTTGGTAGAATAATTAATTTTAATGGGGTTGAAACAAGTTTTACACTAATATTAAAAGAAATATGAAATTATAAATTTCAGTTTTATATAATGTACAAGAAAGTTTATGATAAAAATAAAGGAATATTTATTTATGTTGATGCTCACACAGGAGAAGAAAATATACACGGCTCAGGTATCTTTGACACTTTAACAAAATTATTTTCAAGTGGAGTTGCCTCTTCAATTAGCACAGCTGGAAAAAAGGCTCTGGAAACTGCAGGAAAAGCCGCGCTAGAAAGTGGAACAAGAAAGGTTGGAATGGAAGTTGGAAATTTAGCTGCTAATAAAATTGTTGAAAAATTTAAAAAGAAACCTGCTCCGGTAGTTGGTAATCTAATTGCTAAGGAATTGCAAAAAACAAATTCAAATAATGAGGAGGAGGATATTAATATAAGATTAAATAGATTATTGTCAGGTTCTGGAACGCGTAAACGTATTAATAGATTAATTCATAAAAAATAAAATAATATATAATATACATGTTTAGAACAAAACAATATTGTGAAAGATACGAACTAACTCCTATTCAATTAGATACAGCCTTAATATCTGTCTTGGGAAATAATGTTAAGCAACAAAAAAACGGATATCACTTTACAATTAATGATAGAAGTTCATATTTTGATTGGTTTAATGGTTATTTTGAAGTAAGTTTTATAGTTAATAAACTTGCTAATGGTAATAATTATGCTGACGGAGATCAAATTGCTTTAATTAATAATGCAGCTTCAATAATTGATCAGTTAGTGGTTAAACAAAATGGAAAAATTGTTTATGATTGTAATAATTTATACAAAGTAATAAATGTAAAAAATTTAGTTGAACTATCTGATGATTATGCAAAATCAACTGGAACAAACGAATTTATTTATTTAGATACTGATGCTACTGCTGCCGCTGATAATAATTCAGGTTTCAAATTTAGAAAGGAATTAATCCAGGGTGGTAAAGAGGTAAATGCTAAAATTCCATTAAATAATTATTCATTTTTTAAGGGTTTAGAAACTAATATTATACCTCCAAGTCAAATTCAAATAACACTGCAGCTGACGGATGATGATGAATTAATTTTTAGAGCTAATGCTGCTGATGCTGGTAGAGTAATTGTAACAAAATTAATTCTATGGGTTCCGCGTTTAATTTTCAATGAATTTGGACTTAACCTAATTGCTGAAAAACTTACAAAAGCAAGATGGTCATACCTTCGGGAAATGGTAACACAATCAACTGATATACAAAATAATATAACCTTTAGAATAACGGCTGGTGTAACAAAACCACAACATGTATTTGTTTATTTACAACGACCAGATAAAAGTAATTCACAAGAACATAATCCACATTTATTAGATACATTTAAAATTAAAATGCAACAAATGATAATTGCACTTTGAGCTCTTGTCGTCTTGAAGTTGGTAATGGTGTTTTTTTTTTATCCAGAAACAGAATACACAAGTATATCAAGAATATATGATGATGTAATTAATTATTATTATAAACAAAATAATAAGACTACTGGAAGTCTGCTAAATAGATTCAACTTTCAAAGTATGTTTGGATTTGTTCATTTTAACTTAGAATATAAAAAGGAAGTAATAACAGAAGATCCTAAGCATATTACATTAACAGTTAAGTTAAATATTCCACCAGCAGCTAATATTCGTGTTTACGCAATTGTATTGTATGAAGAAACAGTTGAAATAAATACTATTGGAAATGAACTTGTTATTGTTTAAAAATAAATTAAATATAAATTATATATAATGGTATCAAATTATATTGAATATAAAGTTAATCTTACAGATGGACAGAAAAAAAAATTAGCACAAGCTTATAATAATAAAATTCCACATACGTTTAGACTAAAACATGAACAATTACGTGGAAACTTCCCTTTACTTTTAACAAAAACACAAAATAATCAAATTGAAAAGTCTATTAGAAATAACAAGGGATTAGAAATTACAGTTTCAAAAAAACAAATGTCCAGTCAAGGTCAAAATGGTGGATTTTTAGGAGCTTTGGCTGGTTTGTTAGGAAAAACAATTCTTCCAATGGCAGCAAAAATAGTTCCAAAAATATTAGCTCCTCTAGGCATCGGAGCTTTGTCTGGGCTTGCCAGTACTGGTGTAAGTAAAATACTTGGAAATGGTATGATTTCGGTAGCTAATGATAAGAAAAATATTATATCACCATATCTTACACCTAATCAAAGAAAGCAACTGGTAGGATCTGGAGTGATTAAATTAACACAAAAACAAAAACAAGACGGTGGGTTTTTAGGCATGTTGGCTGCTAGTCTTGGAATACCTTTGATTACATCTTTGTTAAGTGGTAAGGGACATGGTCAGGGTATACAGACTGATTCTCAACGGAGGCCTTACAGACGAATTCCTATAGTAAAAAAAATAAAATTTATAAACAAACCAATATCTAACTTTGAAGTTGAACAATGGGTAAAATAAATCGGTATAACAAACTTTAGGGGTGTATTTAGTAGAAATAATTTACCAAAAACAAAAGCAAAGGACGAGTGCGGAATTATAAATTTGGACGACTCTGTTGGACCTGGAACACATTGGGTTTGTTACTTGAATACTTTGTACTTCGATCCATTTGGACTTCCTCCGCCGAAAGAAGTATTTAGATATATACCTGGGGTTAAGTATAACAACATACAATATCAAGACAAAACAAGTACACTCTGTGGTTATTATTGTTTATTTTTCATAAAAATGTTACAAGATGGTATAAACATTTATGATTTATTGTATAAAATACTAAAAGTTAACAATCAAAGAGTAAATGAACAAACAATTATAAATTATTTTAATAAAATGAGTTAAAATGTATCAAGAACATAATATTCTTTACTACTAACAAAAATGTACCATAAACGTTATATTCTATACTACTCTCAAAAGTGTATATTCAATCATGCGTATGATTATGGCATAAGTATACGCTTGAGTAATTCTTACACCGTGAAAGTATTATAATGTTCAACCATGCGTATGCCTATGCCATATTAGAATGGTTGAGTGATTCTTACAACGTGAAAGTATTATAATGTTCAACCATGCGTAGGATTATGGCATAAGTATACGGTTGAGTGATTCTCACAAGACGGAAGTATTATGATGTTCAGTCATACGTGTGATTGTTCTACAATCCTACAGTTGAATAACTACTGTAAAATAAAGTTTCATTCCTTCAATTCTACCGTTGTATGGTTTTTATACTAGCAAAGAAAGTCCTAGTGTGTCGTCTGATACAATATGGCAAAATGTTCTGGGTGTGTATGGTACTAAATCCTTTCTTTTCATTTCTCAATAATATTTTCACATATCCTTTGTTATTAGAGTCTAAAATCATATCCTTTTTATTCGATTTTATTAATTGATCGGCTGTTTTTCAAGTTTGACATATTTGTAGACAGTTATCATCCAAATTCCAACCATGTTGTTTAGTAAGTTCGTAATATTTGTCACAGTATTACGAATTCCATTCTTGCATCATACGGTTGTATCCGTCCTCTCTAAATATACAGTTAAAACTAAAGTTATCTTTGTAGAAATCTCGAATAGTCATATCTTTGTAGTGTTCTTATAAGTCCTTTCTTTAATCATTTAACTTTATAAGACATATCCTTTGTTATAACTGTTTAAAATAGCATTCCTAAGTTGATATTCGACGTAATAACACAACGGCCATATTGAAAAGAACAATCTAGCAATGCGGAAGCTCTCTCGATTGGATAAATATGTGTCTTTACTTCCTGATTTAAGCGTGGTAACTGATGTGTTTACATTGTATTATTAGGTTATGAAATAGGCTACTTGTTTTTTCAGTATGGGTTTTAAAGTTTCTTTTACTTTTTAATGAAATATATTTTATATAAAATATATGTTTTTTTTGGTTTGTTAATACCCTTGGAAGTTAAATCAGAGGTTTTTACAAAGTTTAGTAAAACCTGTGGTTTTTGAATTGTCCGGCATTGACCAGTCCTGACCAAGGGTCATAGGTTAAATAAGGTCAAACAACGCCCGCACCATCATGTCTCTAACTACTTTTCTTGATTCATGCATTCGAATGTTTCATGTTTTTTTGCTTCAAATTTTCTACATGTTCCGTTTTTTTCTGGTACTGTTTCGTAATTTTGATATTCCAGAATTGTTCATTTTTGTGTAGAAATTCCATCATGTTCTGTGTGTAGGTCTGTTTTGTTTCGTATTTTCTTTGTGTTCAGATTCTACTTCCACTTGTTTCTGTGTCATGTAACTCGTCATGTTTTTGTTCCTGATTTAGTTCCGACTTTCTGGGGTGGGGTGGGGTGGGGGGGGGGGGTGAATCTACCAGCCTTGGACGTTTACATTCCGGTTTAAGTGTTGAAGGAGGTCTTACTTTTCTCTTGACCTCTGGTCACTCCAAAGAGAAAATAAAATAATATGGTGTAGGGACCTATGGACACAAAAACACTTATTTAAAAAAAAGATAAGAATATGAACCTCATCATGTAACAGTTAAGTTAACTAACGTACAGTTCTCTGCATTCCAATCAGCCCTAACAGTGTCATAACTGTAATTGTAAATACACGTAAACCCAACCCTCTAACTTACATTATACTTAGTGAATTTAAAGGGAATTCCAATAGTTTTTTATGCGCATCTTTCTGCGCAGCCGACACTATCTATGGAAAATTGAAGTGAAGTCAACATTTGTTGAAACATGTGACAGACAATCTTAAATATGAGGAATCTTGAATGAAATAACATTTTTGATAAGTTTTATCAGTAATCAAATGTTGATGCTGGTTTATGTTGTATTGACAAGTATCATGCTTGACAGGTATCTTGCCAGTTTTGTGGTTGTGTTTTCACATCGCATTTTAGTACAAAGACAGTGTTGTTCATATAATGTAAGACAATCGACTTAGTACTGATAAGACAATATCACCTTTCAGATTATTTAGTATTCAATTACAGAAAGAATTAAGAATTTTTAAAACTTTTTTTAACTTCTAGCAGATATACATGTAAACAATTTGGTCAGGTTCGCGCCATTTTTCGTCCAAACGGGTGTTGTATTCAAGCGGTCTTAACATAAAATTTAGCCTGATGACCCATACATTTTTAGCCATTTTTATGCTCACAATACAATTATTTATACACAAGAAAAACAGGAAAAAAATCTATGAAACAGTTTTTTTTTCAAAAAAAAAAAAAAAATCTTCACTATGGGTATTTTTCATTGAAAAAAGTTCACAAAAGTGAGTATGAAACAAGATTTTCTTTTCATTTGTACCCATCATTGTAAGGATATAGTATTACAAATATGACTATGATATCAAATAATTATATAATAAAATCTGTAAAAAGAATAAACCTTATTGTGCTGTCTTGATGTATATTTTGGTTGGTATTTATAAAAAAGCAGGTAATTATGAAAATGTTGAAAAATCGCTGGCAGTTTCAGCAACAGTGGGTGTGTTCAAAACAATTTTTCAAAAACAAGCCTGGTGACCCATTGTTTTTATTTGTTCATTGTTTTCAGTACAAATTTTACTATCATATATGTGAATATAGGAATTCTCTTTAAGCATATAAAATCATAAAATCTATTGTTATGGACATTTAAACGTTAACGGTTTGGATTACTATATAACAGTACTGGGGCAATTAGAAAAGAGACTAATGCGACTAGGGAAAACTCATTCACAAAGATTCTAACGAGCATTCTGTATATAAGAATATTTTATTGTCAAATTGATAGCCAAATATTCACATCCAACAAGCGTTTATTTTCGTATAAGCAGCAGTGCTGTAATAATATCAAGGAGAGTTCTTTCCGCAAAATTGCACGCGTAATCAGACGTCATTCACACGAAAAGTGAATAAAATGACGTCGTTCAAAAACTTCTTTCAAAATTGGACGCCGACATTTCCAAAAGAACAGTGAATTATAGTTTTAACTTATTTTTTTTCTGACGGTAAAGCTAAAATTTGAACCGGCACGACTGTGTGATTTTTCACTGAATTAAAAAATCTTTATTTTTACCGGAAGGCGACTGCAATTCAACATGTGTGTGTGTGTGGTGGGCTCTGTGTGTGTGTGTGTGTGTGTGTGTGGGGGGGGGGGTCTTTTTAGCGGTACTTTTTACATGTCGAAAAGACCGATATCCTAACATTTATTTTGATTTTCTGAAACTCGTGGAAAGCAAACAAATTATTTGGTTTATACGGGCAGGGTATAAACATCATTGGGAATACAAGAATCGCTAGCGCACAAAAAAGCACTTAATTTTTAAGTACATCTATGATTATCGGCCCCACAAAAGTTAGTAGTAAAACATATTTTTTATACTGTATTTGGTATGATGTAGGATTCGTCCATAAAAACACCCTCAAGCAATATACTATACAACAAGCAATATACTATACCAGTAACTGGCAGCAAGTGTCCTGGTAAATTTTCCTCTAGCAAGAATTGCGTTTCACGTTTGAAGATTTTCTTCAACAAATACCACTAAATCATTCGCAAAATATAGTGCACTGTCTTTTGTAATCCCGCTCGAAAATAATTGAGAAATATAGCTACATACCCCAAATTATTACTTGGTCTAAGACAAAAATAATATACTTGAATCTTTCTTGGTACCGCCACTGAAATCGGTAACGACGTCATCAATATGGCGAGCGATTATGAAAATAATACTGCTAAATAATGTCTGAAGAACTCAATGAAAATACTTATAATATCAGATATCATGTCTGTGGCATTTTAAATGTTTATGTTTACACTTTTTTCCCAGAAAAAGTATAATTAATCCATTCTACCAGTTTAATTTGTATCCTAGCCTACTAATTGAAAATACATTTTTACACGTCGCTAATACCTCTTGATTTTCATCATTTTCGACAATAATTATTGTATATTTAAAATAAGATTTTTTCCGAACGTTACAAAAAATAAAACATATGATAAGGATATACAAATTACCAATATCTGCTTTAATTACAAGAAAAGAAATTTGATGAAAATTTCGTACAAATCAATGTCGGCACAAGCAATTGTCTATACTTTAGAATTATTAGATTACATGTATGCAAGTATTGATTGCCATTCTACCATGATCTGATTAATTATGATCAAGAAAACGATTAGGCCAGTAGAAGTTTAACAGAAATGTTTAATTCAATAAAAGTGTTCATGATAGGCTTCTTAATTATTCAAAATTACTGATAAACTATATTCATTCAAAGCGTGCTGAGGTTTACACGCAATGCATGGATCCGATCTGTCAATCGAACCAATAATATCGGCCAAATATCGGATTAAGGATTATCCGTCGATCCGTAGACTTTGTTGCTAAGGCGCCATTGTGTCTCACAAGCTTACCGTAACTAAGTACCTAAGTTGGTTGCGTTACCACAATTAGAAAAAAAATTGTAGCCAGTAACAAGAGGAGCCATAGAACAATAACGCTTAACTAACATAAGTTGATGTTCTGGTTCTGATACATGAATTATCAATTTTTATAGATATAAGTAAGTATTTTTTCATGGGAATCAGCATACATTCGGAAGAAGGTGTTTCTGCATCTTCTTTCCAACTTGTTATGTATATATTTCGGAGTAATGTCTGTGAGTGCGTGTGTGCGTGTGCACGAGTGTTTTAATATCGCAATGAGCAGAAAATTCCGTGCCGATGTATAGACATATATTTCTTAACTTTCTTGTTTTCAAAATACAAATCTCAATGAATATAGAATTAACATGCGTTAAATGATCGTATGGCTTCTTTATTTAATAACCACTTAGATGTCCATAACTATCATTGTGTACATCTTGTAAGAATTACGTCAATTTGAAGCATTGACTGATCAAGTAATAAGATAATTTAATTAATGACATGAATAAATGTGTCGCATATTGAAAAACGATAACACCTGCTAATTTGTTACTCCTTCTTTTCAATAAAAACATGTATTATCAATTACAACTTATAACAGGCACCCTCTACTTGTGATTAACACCGATGAAACAATCGATCTGCTTCCTTTTGTCGTTCGCAGCGGGCGATAACCGTGATACCTACTGCCAAAGTTTAACTTTTTCAAACCGCGGGACATTCCTTCAGAAGGTATACACAAATATTGCAGAATTTCCACACATAACGATGTTGTAGCTAACAGTATCAGTCGAGTCTCCAGAAGAATACAACATATTAAAATAAAATACAATGATTTTAATTCACATTTAAATAATATACTGGTACTTATTCGCAAATATAGAAATGAATGAAATTTTGAATCATAATATATCGGTTGCGTAAAAGCAAACATATCATGCACGAACATATAGAATTTACAACGCGCAGGTGTTATTCAGTGAAATCAACAGATTCAACTTTAATTTATTTATAGACATATTCCTCTTTGCAAGGACGCAACTGTATCGTGATTTCTTTTTATTATATGTATTATACTTTATACCAATAGTCTGTGAACATTTTGTGCGGTCCCAAAATAAACAAATTTATCAAATCCTACGACTTTCATATTTATGAAGACCTTATTAGCACCGACATTTAACAGCTACATTTCATCACTTTTCTTCATGGAATTAATGTAACCTTAGGTATAATTATTAAATGATTCATTTAGCGCGTGATCCGACAGGTTATTGATCTTTTTACAGTAATGAGTAGAAGATTTAGATACTTTATAAAAGAGAATCCGTCATAGCGGTATCATGTGTATCTGCCATTTTGGAGAAAGCTTGTGAGACATAGCAACAATATCCAAGGTGGGCGTTCCTTATCAGAAAAATCGGATCTATCCATTGACCAAACGCCACAAGTCAATCAAATCAATAAATCGATAAGCGATCAACCAATCAATGTGCCTGAATCGACACACACCTCTAGGCGGTGTTAATGTAAAAATTACCCTCCGACATTGCGATCTCGACACCGATAAAAACAACTGATTAATTCCTTTTGAAAATGATTATATATACGTGTAAAACTTGTTAGAAATGGTAAAAAGGTGTCAGTGGGAACTTTGCAAGTCCGACAGTCTCTTCTAAGAACGCTTAGAGGGCGGTAAAAAGTTTATCGCTTTTCCAAATCTTAAGAAAAAATCTGGAGAAGTGTCTTCGCTGGATTGATTTGATTTAATCAAATTTCATTACTCATTGCAATAACAATTTCAACATATAAAAAAAGGGTCTGACAACAAGTTCTGACATTAGAGACATCCTAACCTTTAGCTGTAGATTTAAAACGAATACAAATATAACATCCTATAATATCGATCAATAATAAACAACAAATGACGGCTATTCAAGCATTTACAAAAAAAAAAAAAAGAAAAAAAAAAGAAGAAAAAAAAACAACAACATAGAGCTCTACTTTTTCATGATGAAAGAAAAAAAGTTCGATGTGATGGCATGTGTCTATCTGTCTATCTGCGACTGTCACGAGATGATAAATGTGTTTTTAATTTTGAACAATGGTGGTCAAATTTAGTCAAATATTTGTAAAATTTATGTTCAATGTTATTTTATCTGTTGTTAATACTATGTATTATTTGAAATTTTCTGTTTGTTTTATTAACTTTTGGACTCCGTTGAATATCAGTGAGTTTTCCTCTACTGTCAAATCTTCTTTTACCAAATAATAATGCGTAAGTACTTATAGGATTTATATAGCTGATGCCTTTTATCTCGGAAACGATTGCATTTAAAAAAAGAAATGCTCAGCATCTTCAATGCCATAGCCACATACACAGTGAGATGAATCTCAAAAGATTTTTTAAATTACATTATCAGAATATAAATTACCCACATTATTAGAGTTAGCAATAAGCAAAGATAAAGACTATTGGATAAAAACAAGAAAAGAGGTTACCGAGAATTTAAAGAAATGTACTCGTAGTATAAATGAATACAAGGAAGAAAAAACAGATAAAAAAATGAATTTACAGATGCAGAACCTGTGGCTGCAGGCGAGTATGTTTCGGAATTAGAATTAGACAGAAAAAATCTTAGAAAATACTGTAAACGCTTATCACATATGATTAAAGAATCAGATGTATTTGGAAAGGGAATGAAACATCACAATCCGTATAAAGTTTCAGCAAATGGACAATATGGTAATTTAATTATTGACTTAAATAAACTTTATAATCAAAACAAATTGATTGCTAAAAATAAAAACACAGGAAAAGAAGTTATTAACGTTAAGATAGATAATGATTTAATTGATTTGATTAATAAAAGATATAACAATAATAAAAATCATTCAATACTTTCTAGGAAAATATTTAAAGAATTAACAGAAAAATCAGGATTACCTATCAATAAAAGATCCATGAAATTTAAAAAAGTAATTAGGGGACAAGATTATGACGTTTGTCCATGCAATCCAAAAGAATTGATTAATGACTTAGAACTTATTGTGGTAATATTGAAGCTGGAAATAATAATGAAGAACTAAAAAATGAAGGTATCAGCATAATTGATGAATTATTAAAAATGAATATTTTGTTACCAGAAAAACATGAAATGTTATATAAAAATTATTTTTCTTAAATATAAATGGAACAAAAAATAGTATTAAGTTCTGAAGCAGTTAAAAACGATGATAAAAATACGATTTTACAGTCAGATTCAGTCGTTCTTAATTTTAAACAAAAATAAAACTTACGTTGTTGGTATGGATAGTATACATTCTATGACTTATTCTTGGCATAATATTAGCTACGAATATGATAATAAAAGAATTCGATACAATAATGGTAAAGAATGGAAAGATATCATTTTTACAAATGGTTCTTGCAGTTATACGGCCATCAATAATTATATCAAAGAAACATTAATTAATAAGCAATGGTGATTTTGAATTTGATAAATCAGACATTGTCCGAATACGTTTGGAATTTGAATTAAGTAGTTTTAATTTCAATTCCTGATAATTTTATGTTGGATTTAAGAATGTCAAATTTTCATACATTGCTTGGATTTGAAAAAAAAAGCTTTTGAGAAATACTGAATGGGGAACTACGACACCAAATATAACTAACTCTGTGGATACAATTTACATTCATTGTGATCTTATTGATAATTCACTTGTTGATGGTAATTTTAGTGATATTATCTATGCTTTAAGTACTGCAGAGTTAAAAAGAACTTATCCATTTACAAAAGAATCACAAAGAGTTGGATATTCTGAAATTAATAAAAATATTATCAATTCAATTAGAATATATATTACAGATGTGTTTGGTAGAATAATCAATTTTAATGAAGTTGAAACAAGTTTTACACTAATTTCAAAAGAAAATATAAATATATAATGTACAAAAAAGTTTATGATAAAAATATAGGAAAATTTATTTATGTTGATCCTTAAGGTGGGAGAAGAAATTATACAAGGCTCAGGTATCTTTGACACTTTAACAAAATTGTTTTCATCTTCTGTTGCATCTTCAATTGGTAGTGCTGGAAAAAAAGCCCTGGAAACTGCAGGAAAAACTGCGGCTGCAAGCACCCGGGTACTGTTACAGTCCACTCTTGAAAGTGGAACAAAAAATATTGGAACGGAAGTTGGAAATTTAGCTGCTGATAAAATTGCAGAAATTTTTTAAAAAACCTGTAACGCCTGTTGTGCAAGCAACACCTGTTGGTAATTTAATTGCTAAGGAATTACAAAAAACAAATAATAGTAAAATTAATGAGGAGGATATTGATATAAGAATAAATAAATTATTGTCAGGATCTTGAAGGCGTGAACGTATTAACAGATTAATTCATAAAAAATAATAAAAAGTATATATAATATACATGTTTAGAACAAAACAGTATAGTGAAAGGTACGAACTAACTCATATTCAATTAGATACAGCTTTAATATCCGTCCTGGGAAATAATGTTAAACAACAAAAAAGTGGGTATCATTTTACAATTAATGATAGAAGTTCATATTTTGATTGGTTTAATGGTTATTTTGAAGTAAGTTTTAAAGTTAATAAACTTGCTGATGGTAATGATTATGATGGTGGAGATCAAATTGCTTTAATTAATAATGCAGCTTAAATAATTGATCAGTTAATAGTTAAACAGAATGGAAAAATTGTCTATGATTGTAATAATTTATACATGGTAATAAATAAAATAAAATGAATAAATAAAATTTAGTTGAACTATCTAAGGATTATGCAGAATCAATTGGAACAAATGAATTTATTTATTTAGATAATACCGCTAGTGCTGAAAGCAGGGATGATCAAGCCGGATTTAATAAAGGTTTTGCTTCTAGAAAGGGATTAATCCAGGGTGGTAATAATGTAAATGCTAAAATTCCGTTAAATAATTATTCATTTTTTTTCAGGGTTTAGAAACTAATATGTTACCTCCAAGTAAAATACAAATAACACTCCAATTAACAAATGATGATGAATGAATTTCAGCGCTAATGCTGCTCATGCAGGAAGGGTAATTGTAACTAAATTAATTTTGTGGGTTCCACGTTTAATTTTTAATGAATTTGGACTTAATTTAATTTATGAAAAATATACGAAAGCAAGGTGGAAATACCTCCGAGAAATAATAACACAGTCGACAGATATACAACAGACTAATATAACTTTTAAAATAACAGCTGGTGTCACAAAACCCGAACATGTGTTTGTTTATTTACAACGACCTGATAAAAGTAATTCACAAGAACATAATCCAAATTTATGCCGTCTTGAAGTTGGTAATGGTGTTGTTTTTTTTTATCCCGAAACGGAATATACAAGTATATCGAGAATTTATGATGATGTTCTTAATTATTTTCATAAACAAATTAATAAAACTACTGAACGTCTCTTAAATGTTTGAAATTTTAATACATTGTTTGGATTTGTTCATTTTAACTTAGAATTTAAAAAGGAAGGAATTGCAGAAGATCCTAAGCATATTACATTAACAGTTAAATCAAATATTCCGCCAGCAGCTTATATCCGTGTTTACGCAATTGTATTGTATGAAGAAACAGTTGAAATAAATACTATTAGAAATGAACCTGTTATTGTTTAACTAAAATATAAATAAAATATATAATGACATCAAATTATATTGAATATAAGTAAATTTAACAGATGGACAAAAGAAAAACTTAGCAAAAGCTTATAATAATAAAATCCCATATACTTTTAGATTGAAATATGAACAATTGCGTGGAAACTTTCCTTTACTTTTAACAAAAACACAGATTAATCAAATTGAAAAGTCTATTAGGAATAAGAAGGGATTAGAAATTACAATTTCAAAAAAACAAATGTCCAGTCAAGGTCAAAACGGAGGATTTCTTGGCGCATTGGCTGGTCTGTTAGGTCGAATAGTACTTCCGATAGCTCCAAAGATATTAGCCCCATTAGGCGTCGGAGCTTTGTTAGGACTTGCCAGTACTGGTGTCAGTAAATTACTTGGAAATGGTATGATTTCGGTGGCTGATAATAAGAAAAACATGATATCACCATATCTTACACCTAATCAAAGAAAACAACTAGTGGGAACTGGTGTAATTAAATTAACACAAAAACAGAGACAAGATGGTGGATTCTTAGGTATGTTGGCTGCTAGTTTGGGTATTCCTCTTTTTACCTCCCTTCTTAGTGGAAAAGGAATACAGATTGATTCTTAACGAAGACCTTATAGACGAATTCCTATTT
Source organism: Mercenaria mercenaria (assembly GCF_021730395.1). Lineage (NCBI taxonomy): Eukaryota > Metazoa > Mollusca > Bivalvia > Venerida > Veneridae > Mercenaria > Mercenaria mercenaria. The sequence goes on from NW_026463494.1 coordinate 35,212, forward strand.
TAAAAAAAAAGTAAAATTCATAAACAAACCAATTTCTAACTTTGAAATTGAACAATGGGTAAAACAATTAAAAATTAAAAACTTTATGGGTGTATTTAGTAGAAATAATTTACCAAAAACAAAGCTAAAAAATGAATGCGGAATTATAAATTTGGATGACTCTGTTGGATCCGGAACACACTGGGTTTGTTATGTAAATGAAATATATTTTGATCCATTCGGTTTACCACCACCAAAAGAAGTAATTAGTTATATCCCGGATGTAAAATACAATAACTTACAATATCAAGACAAAACAAGTATGTTGTGTGGTTAATATTGTTTATTTTTCATAAAAATGTTACAAAACAAAGTACCGTTGTATGATTTACTGTAGAAAATACTAAATATTCATAATCAAAGAGAAAATGAACAAACAATTACGAATTATTTTAATCAATAAGAACAAAACTATTGTAAATTGTTTTTCAGTATGAGTTTAAAGTTTCCTTCTGGGTTTTTAATAAAATATATTTTAAATAAAAATATATTTTCATTTTTAAATATATGTTTTCTTCATTTGGTTAAACCAGAGGTTTTCACAGTAATTTGTTAAAACCTGTGTTTTTTTTAATTTGTCAGCAGTGGTCAGTTTAGGTCAAGGGTAAAGGGTCGGATGGGGTTAAAAGTGTGCCAGAAACCCCATTTCTTATACTACTAACGATACTGGAAATATAAACTTGGGTTCTCTGATATATCGATCAGTCTCTACTCTTGAGACTGAATACATCTACACCAAATTCGTGCAATCATTAATCTTTTTGTAAGCCAATTAAAAGGTAATTTCAATCTTTAAAATGAGTCATTCTGGAATATTTTATAGTACCTAATTTCGGTGCACAGTCTTGTGCCGTTGAAGAAAAAGTACTCAGTGATAATATCACGCGTCACATGTTCTATTGTTATCAAGGTGACATTTCGGCGGTCATATAGGCCCTTCTGCGCATGTCAACCAGAAGGTGAAATAACAATAATTTGTCGTGTCATGTTGTCTCGTTGTGCACGACAGAACAACACGATACAGTGATAATTTATCGTGTCCTCGTATGGTCGCAAGGCGCCCCCACCGGCAAGTGGAAAGAACAAAGTACGGCGACTAAAGCATACAACAATTGTAAAATCGTTCATTAATTTTGTAAGTTGTCATACAATTTTAACGTTGAATTTGTTAAGCTGTTGTTGTCATACAATTTTAACGTCGAATTGCGCCTTCTTCTTTCAATGCTAGAGCATATTAAATATTTATTTTCTTGAGAATCGGACTGCAGTTAATCTTAAATTGTTTTAAAGCATAGAAGAATGCTTTTTCGTTGCTCTATTTTTGTCGTGCCGTCTTCCAGACGCGTTGTTGATGTTAAAGTGGCTGATATACATTTTCATTAATTCCATTTTAGAGGAGTGTATAGTTCATGAATTTGCAACTGAAACACTTGGGTAAAAACTGTGTCAATATACGTCAACCTATTGAAAAACTTGGTAAATGTTCTACCTGATGTTAATTACAATTTTAACGTTGAATTTTGTTACACAATTTTAACATCGAATTCATGACTTCTTCTTTCTTCTCAATTCATTTTACTTACGTGTAAGCAGAAGAATTACTAAATGAATGAAAGAACTTTCAGTGAGGTAATAGTGATGCAAATATATGACGTATCAAATATAGCATTTCGTTTAACTGTAAAGCACGTGGAGAAGTTACATTTGACTAGTTTGTACGTTAACATTAACAACTTAGGTCCAGTTTATTTTGTCGTCAGTTTTTTTTTGCGGCTTGTTCTGAATTAAAAAATCTTTAGAACATTCGCTTGCATTGTAGAGATATGGAATATACAGCTCCGAAACAGACATTACATCTGTTTTATATTATAACCAGTTGTCGTTAATTTAACAAACAAACTTCGAACAGCAACATAAACTATGCAACAGTATGCTTACCTTCTAGTTCAGATAATTATATAATATCTGATTTCTTATTGAAGGCCTTATTTGAATTTCAGACCTCGAACACAAACTGTAAATGCATGTTTACAATCAGCTTCCAAAATGGCGTCACCTGTTCCCGAGTAATTTATGGATCTGTAAAATGCTATACCATACAGTACGGGAAATGCAACTTTATTTCAGGTTAAAGTACAATAGTAAACCTGGTGATGTTTGACCTATGAATATTTTATTTTTGATACACATATTTCACATAGATTATCTATGCATTACATACAACATTTACACTTGAATTCTGTATTTTTTTCCTTACAACTCTCACAGCAGTACAGTATTTCAAATGGACCCAGTGATCACATACACCACACTGGGCCCACTGGGTAATGCACAGAATACCATCTCTTAATTCACGAGGTACATAAAAATGTTTGCATACACAGCAAATCTCAGATTCATCAGATGAGTCAGTCCGAGAGTTACTTGCAACAGACATGCTGGCACACATTATAAAAATCAGGCGACTGAAAAAGAGAAGTAGGGGACTAGGTAGGGGGGTGCGGGGGCATGCTCCCCCTGAAAAGTTTGAAATTCAGCGCTTCATTTCCTGCATTCTGGGGCATTTTGGGAGCATTTAAGAACACTTTTACCACTGCAATTTATATACAATATACCCCATGTTTTGGCATTTTCAAATGAATACAGTATAATGAGTATAGTATATACCCCTCACCTTTTTCTCGGGCTTGGGTCCGACAAAGAAACGCTTTTTTCTAAGGCTTTTTTTTATCACTTTTACATGTTTTCTGATTTGATTTGACTTAATAAGATTAACAATACAATTATCTGCATGTCTGGTGACAGGTCATAGCTAAAATGGACTCGCTGTCAAAAAATAATTAATTGCTAAGATGATTACCATAATCGGTCAAATTATTGGGGGCCCCCCGCCCCCCCCCCCCCCTCCCCCACCACTGTTCCTACGGCCCTGCATAATGTAGGTCATCACTGATGCAGACAGACCAAATAAAAACTTTAAGTTTAATAAAATACAGGCTGGATGTTTAATGGAATAAATAGTATTTAGTTAAAACAGGTAATTTTACATCAGTTCATGTATTTGTTATAATAATTTTATCTTGATACGCAGCATAATACTGGTCATTTTCTTGCGAGTGCAAATGTAGCGTTTGTTGACAACGGAAGTGGAATTTCTGTATGTCAAAATGCGCCATAGCCTCGTTTTCAATGCGAAAAAGGAAGTAACTCGGAAACAGGGCTCGAGAACGGGATACTCGACGACAAGTATTATCCAAAAAGTAAAATGGATAGTATAATATTACAACGCTTTAATAAGTTTGAAAAGGGATGACATTATTTTGCAAACACAAGGGGTGAAGTAGCTGTACACTGTTGTACCAAACATATTATAATAAACGACATCTACACCTAAGCAATAACAACAAGCATGGCAAGTTTACACTATCGCTTGTGAAACAAGTTCTACTATTTATATAAATTATTCTCCACAGCATAGCCACAAAGATTGGCATGTTCCAAAAAGTGTGTAGCAGGTTTATAGCCAAGTGATTTTCTCCAGCATTTTCTTAAAAACTCACCTTTTTATGTAGTGCCGCCATCTTTGTTGTTTAGGTAATGTTCAGTGCGACCCCCCTTCCTCACCCCTTTGGACATGCTAATTGTACAAACACAAGTCATATCATGACACTCAAAGTTGTGCAAAACCTGTATAAATAAATTTCATAAATTAAAAGAGAAAATCAGACACGATTAAGTATGACCACGACACTACCAGGAGCCGAAATGATGGAAAAATGGCTGTCTCGATTAAAGTACCATTTAGTTCTTGACAGTCTTGTCATTTCATAAACACAAATTATACTGAGTGGAACACTTTGTAATATGTTTGCTAAATTATGATTTTAATATTTCAGAACAGCTCTTTGCAATAACTGTTCAAACATACAGCTTACAGAAGTGTTAAAGAGCCCATGAAAGAAAGCACACGGGGTCTACTACTTTTAGATGCTACGGCAGCATGTTGAAGGATTAAACCCTATTCACCCGACATAGGAACAACAATCGTTCCATTAAACAAGTAAACTTTATTACACAAATGAAATACGAGATTCGCAAGTGACATTATGTAACGCTTCGAAACATTAACGGTAAAGCGTCAGGTTTTTGTTGCCAGAAGTATTTGGTTCGCTTACCGGTCACACCATTTCAAAGTCTTTACATAATCGTACCATTAGTCCCTTTTGCTTGGCACTCAGTTATTTCAGTTATTTTTTTTTGTGTTGGTGAGGCAAAATATCTTAAACAGCTGGTGAATGTTGTTTTTCTTTTTGAGCTGCTAGAAGTTGTAAATTGTTGTTCTTTCGTTCTGGTGGTTCGCCAGAACGAAAGTACGACGTTTTCACATTTGGCGTTGTCTCGTTCTGTCGGGGGGCGTTTTCCTCTTTTACATTTCCTCGTTCTGGCGCCCCCGCCAAAACGACATAACGAAGAATGCAACGCGACAGAACGAAAGAACGACACTTATAAACGGCGCCCCCAAAACGTCGTCTTGGCGTTCTGTCGTTCTGGCGCCCCCGCCAGAACGAAACAACGCCAAATGTGAAAATATCGTTCGATCCGGTAGAGCCTGCGCAGTGTTAATAAACACATTTTAATGAAAGAAGTATGGATTCTGAGGGTAAATGTATGTTTCAAACCACAGTAAAGAGTCTAAATATTGAATGTTTACATTATACAATGTGGTCTGTCATTTAGCATCGATATTATAATGAGCCCTATGTCATACTCCAGTAATTGTACACGCATGAAAAGTACATGTGCTATAGGTTGCATAAATATGCATATAACACTAAATGTTACTAGTCAGTTCTTTTAAATCAATTTGTATTCTCAAATTAATCTGTCAACTACATTAGAAAAAGTGAAAGTTCATAGAAATATACCAGATTAGGGGCGTAGCTAGACCCATATCAAAAGTAGGCATTGTTGTGGTATCGTAGAGGTGACACTGTCTTACCAACTCTATCCCACGATAGGTTGTTAAAGCATTTTTTCGAGCTTTCAATGTTTTCGCCATCCTTTTCATTTTCTTTACGTATGCTCGTGCGTGCCTCCGTATGCAAGGCCAATCCTATGGAAATAAATCAAAGGAGATGGAGAAAGAAGAAAGAGGTGAAAGAGTAAATAATAATAATAATAATAATAATAATAATAATAAAATGAAAGGCAGATAAATTTTCCTCTTCACTGTCTTCTTTGTCTCTCTCTCCGGCCACTGATAAAGGTGGTCGACAGAACGAAGAATACAACATTATTCCGAAAGAATTTCGAGTGAAAGAATATGTTCATAAATATGCATGAGAATTTAAGTAAACATTATGTGGCCTTCCTGTAATGTTTGATGGCGTCCGGGTATTAACCATGGCCTAGCTTTATTTGCATGAATGTTTAACTTTAAGAAGCTGAACTGATTCGACATTATTTCTTTGAAGGGTACACATATTATTATTCTACTACATTGTCGGAATTACATTTCAATCAGGTTAGTATGTACGATCTAGAGGTATATACACCATGTTCACGAGCATTTCACTCCTGCCATGTATGCATATTACGCACGTGCCTACAAAAATACTTAAACTGCATACTCTTGGAAACGTTCTGCATTCAGTTGACAATAACTGCTTTGTACATTGATACACGTGTTATGGTTATCAAATATTTTTATACAGTTTCTAGATTTTCACTCCGCCGTAGACCTATTTTCCACAAGATATCCATACATTTGCTTCAAGAAAACAAAAAGAAAAAGGGGTGTGCAGTGAAATGCACGACAAATGAAGTCGGGTACCCTCATATTGCCGCATTTCAGAAAAGCGGTCCGCAGATGAACACCCTACTTTTGTTTTGAAGTAAACAACTAAAAAAAATGCGAATATTAGCATGAAAAGTGTCTAATTTTATGTACAATTTATTCCACGAGTGAAATAATGCCCATTTGGCCCCCGGTTTACGCGCAAATGCGCGAGAAATGGAAAAAATAGGATCTATTTATTAAGGACCGAATTACTGCTATATAACCTATGAAACATGACAACACTGCAGATGCTCGACCGGAACGCACCAGAACGATATTTTCACATTTGGCGTTGTTTCGTTCCGTCGTTCTGTTCAATATAGCAGTTTTAATTCAATGGACAATATATAAAATATAAGAAAATGAGGGATAATGGTGAATGACATATACATAACGCTATCTCTAACTTTAGAGATAACATACGATAAATGAATGAATACAAATAATTTCACTGATAACCACAACGCAGAAAACTCCACACGGATTTGAGTGAACTGAACTTTACCGTATTACTGTACAATTGTACCTCTGAATAGTCTAATAATTGCACTTCATGAAGTAAATGAAAATCCAGACAGAAGGCCTGTACAAAATTTTACATATGAAGAACGCTAATAAGTAGCATTTCCTTCGTTCGTCATTTCATAAAATGAATCATGTTACCTAAATAAGATCTTTTGAAATTTCAGAAACATTTCAGAAACATTGCAATTAAGAAAGAGAAAATCATTGACTTTATTTTGCTTTGCAATGGATGTCATATCAAAACTACACCATTAGAACTGCTTTGAGTAAATGAACCTTTCATTTCGTTCAAATTGTGTGTATAGGGTCTTGATTATGACAAAGTCTGAAATTTACAGTTAATTTTGTTATTAGCAAACAGTAGTCAGTCACATAAGCAACACATTAAAAATCATCTAGATTTCATTTGCTTCAATATAGCAGTTTTAAGCAATATTTGGAAACGTATAATCACTCCTATTTTGAGAACTGGATCTCTTATATAGTTTAAGTCAGATTTTATAAATTAACTTACATTACGGGTTTCATACAAATTTTCCAGACTGATTGCTGGTCTGCATACACTGACATATAGCGATATAATAATACATTTCCTGTAAGGAGCGCCCTCTGGCGGAAGATGCTTTTCCCAATTTAAATCGCCATTATCATAGTTAAAACATTTTCTTAAACTCCAGGTTATTGTAAAAAAGTATTTAGCGGGTTTTTTTATTTTCACGTTTAATGTCACATTATTTACATATTTTCCTGAATAAAATAATATTTAGGAAAATATGTTAATAATGTGATATCCGTAGTAACGAATATTTTAATGGAAATACTTTGTAAAATTACTTTATTTTTAATTTTTGTGGGTAATACATCTCGAGGTTGTACGCCAATGTTACGTAACTTTGCAGCAGTACTTGTACAGATGTGTAGAAAACGGACATGTACAAACACATTTACAGACAAGGTAATTGCAATATACGACGAGAACACCCAAATAAAGATAGGAGCGAAAATGGTGAAATTCTCGCAGTGACAATATACCACTGGAGTCTTCAAACAAAAGTACTATGCACACAACCTAAATCTTGATACCGACCATAATTCAAAGACAGTGTAAGCTAAGACCTTGTCAAAAGGGTGATATTTTCATGGAACATCACTACTATCCAAAAATGCGTTCACGATGGCTGCCAAAATGAAAAAGATTTTTGTTTTAAGACTTCGTTGTTATAATCCTTTGACGGATAATCTATACTATCCTATGGTAATACATTTACACATTTCCCTCTTTGTTAGCATTTTAACAGATAAAGCTCATGCAGTTAAACATGTTAGACTGGACATTGAACAGTTGACAGTCATGATTTTGTTTTATTATTTAATCTGTGATTATCACTGACATTATTTTTAAGTATTCACATTTTTGTACAAATCGCGTGTTTTGAACATGTAGGCACGTGCATACTTCGCTACATATGTTTACAATTAAACCCATATCATTGCGTCATTTAGGGGCAGCTGCAGATTTTATCATAATTACAGACTGCAAGTATTCCGATCATTATTTAATCGATATACTCTTCTTTTTCAAGTTGCAGGACATAAATAACGTGTCATGTTTTGAAATGATTGGAGTTTTAACTATCACAAAAAAGAGCGTGGCGGCTGTAAAAAGTCCTTGGATTCAGTGTTGTTATGTTTTCTGATCTGAGATAATGGAGTCTACTCAAAACATGTGTAATAGAATTCCGCTTTAGCCGGTGCTAGGGGGCGTGAGTGGTGTTGCACTTTCCATTACCTCTCATGAACAGACTCAATCAAACCGAGTCTGCTATTACTTTGCTTCGTTGCATTCTATGCTTCCAAAGTATCTTATTGCAAATTTTATTCACAAAAACACCTGTTACAAATTTCATCAAATCAAATCGGCTACAAAAAAACAACCTCGCTATACATAGAAAGATGTCTATGTGATTTTCTGAAAATGAACTATTATTCAGATTGCTTGCTATTTAACTGAACTATAAATTTGTTTACAAAGGATAATAATGTGTGGACCTTCTACACAGTCATGTTCCTTTAATTGCTTTTCTGATTCTCGTTGTCATTTTGGTTAGCTACGTTTTTGTGTGTATTTGATAGTAATGTTCACATTTATAAGTACATTGCTACAGAGTTACAATTCCGGGAACTGTATTCTTGGAACAAGGCTTTTCCTACTGGATATTGTCTCGATTTTTTGCAAACGCTAGCATTTACATGACACACAGCTGAACTTGGTATCTATATTTCATCCGGGATCGTTACTATTGCTGCATAATAAACAGGATGAGCAGATCCTATGAAAGTATAGAACGCAACAAAGCAAAACAATAATCTTCTGATTAGGTAATGAAATGTGCAACACCCCTGATTCCTCCGACTAAAGTTGGACCTCTATCATACATAAAAACATGAATGAACTGCCGACTAAAGTTGGACCTCTATCATACATAAAAACATCAATGAACTGCCGACTAAAGTTGGACCTCTATCATACATAAAAACATCAATGAACTGCCGACTAAAGTTGGACCTCTATCATACATAAAAACATGAATGAACTGCCGACTAAAATTGGACCTCTATCATACATAAAAACATGAATGAACTGCCGACTAAAATTGGACCTCTATCATACATAAAAACATGAATGAACTGCCGACTAAAGTTGGACCTCTATCATACATAAAAACATGAATGAACTGCCGACTAAAATTGGACCTCTATCATATAAAAACATGAATGAACTGCCGACTACAGTTGGACCTCTATCATACATAAAAACATGAATGAACTGCCGACTAAAATTGGACCTCTTGAACTGCCGACTAAAATTGGACCTCTATCATACATAAAAACATGAATGAACTGCCGACTAAAGTTGGACCTCTATCATACATAAAAACATGAATGAACTGCCGACTAAAGTTGGACATCTATCATACATAAAAACATGAATGAACTGCCGACTAAAGTTGGACCTCTATCATACATAAAAACATGAATGAACTGCCGACTAAAATTGGACCTCTATCATACATAAAAACATGAATGAACTGCCGACTAAAGTTGGACGTCTATCATACATAAAAACATGAATGAACTGCCGACTAAAGTTGGACCTCTATCATACATAAAAACATGAATGAACTGCCGACTAAAATTGGACCTCTATCATACATAAAAACAAATGAACTGCCGACTAAAGTTGGACCTCTATCATACATAAAAACATGAATGAACTGCCGACATAAATTGGACCTCTTGAACTGCCTACTAAAATTGGACCTCTATCATACATAAAAACATGAATGAACTGCCGACTAAAGTTGGACCTCTATCATACATAAAAACATGAATGAACTGCCGACTAAAATTGGACCTCTATCATACATAAAACATCAATGAACTACCGACAAAAGTTGGACCTCTATCATACATAAAAACATCAATGAACTGCCGACTACAGTTGGACCTCTATCATACATAAAAACATGAATGAACTGCCGACTAAAGTTGGACCTCTATCATACATAAAAACATGAATGAACTGCCGACTAAAGTTGGACCTCTATCATTAATAAAATCATGAATGAACTGCCGACTAAAGTTGGACCTCTATCATACATAAAAACATGAATGAACTGCCGACTAAAATTGGACCTCTATCATACAGAAAAACATGAATGAACTGCCGACTAAAGTTGGACCTCTATCATACATAAAAACATGAATGAACTGCCGACTAAAGTTGGACCTCTGTCATACATAAAAACATGGATGAACTGCCGACTAAAGTTGGACATCTATCATACATAAAAACATGGATGAACTGCCGACTACAGTTGGACCTCTATCATACATAAAATCATGAATGAACTGCCGACTAAAGTTGGACCTCTATCATACATAAAAACATGAATGAACTGCCGAATAAAGTTGGACCTCTATCATACATAAAAACATGAATGAACTGAAAATGATACTAAACAAACTGCAGAAGAAATTCAACTTGCGAAATAAAAAATATAGACAGGAAATCCTGCAAGATTATGGAAGGTCGGTGATTCTGAAATGATGCACGGATGGGCACCACCAAAACAAATGGAAAAGTCGCCACATGATCTGCTTTGTATAGGTGTGACTTACCCTAAAATAAAAAAAAAATACTCATGTGAAAATTCAATTGCTGTCCCCAAACAGATGTAGATACAATTCAGAAGATAAATCCCCTATTAAGGTTAAAACATAAGGAGTGTTCTCGTGTCGGTAAATGACAAGAATGGAGCATTTTCAGCCAAGAAGAAAATGTCATGAAGATGTTTTCTTTCAAGTGACCACTTTAGAAAACTTTAGATGCAGCTTCGACGAATACCTTACCTTAGTTTACCTTAGTTGAATTCTGGTAGAAGGTGTACATCCTCTGGCACCAGCTCTCGACAATTAATATCTTGTCCGGTTGTAATGTTTGCCTCAAAGTTATATAGAATATCTTGGTTTTGCCAATATTTATCTAGCCTCGATCCAAGGGTGATCAGTGTCCCTGCACTGGCAGCGAGTTCCACATGTCCACCACACGATGACTGAATGAATACTTTCGGATGTCTAAGCGGGGTCTAGATTTATACAATTTCTCGGAAAATCCTCTGGTGGCACTATGTTCATTCAGTGTTTAAAGTTCCTTTTCGTTGAAATAGTATTTGTTGTTGAGCAGTTTGTACACTTCTATCATATCCCCTCTCGCTCTCCTTAGCTTAGTGTTGGTAATTCGAGTTTGCAGAGTCGTTCTTCGTAGCTGAGATGGGATAATCCAGGGATCATTGTGGTGGCTCATTTCTGCAGGTCTTCAACCAATAAAATGTCTTTTTTCTTGTATGGGCTCCAGATAGGGTGTGCATATTCGACATGCGGACGGACTAAGTCTTTGTACAGTTTCTTGAAAGTTTGTAAATCTATACCTCAATATTTGAAGGAATATATGGAAAGAAAGTAGTGCTGGCTCATCGCATGCATGTCATTCCAGGACGACTACACATCATTGCGGATACTGCTATCAATAATGGTCTTTGGAGAACTATCAGCTATTTAAACTGGACCTAGCTTAGATTAAGTTTCTGTGAGATAGCCAGTCAGCTATTGGTATGCTACAAGTGAGATGCAAGTAAAACAATTCAAGATATCAAATGTGCATGCAAGAACTCCAAATACCTATATACTTGGAAATAAAATAGAAGACCATCTGGCAAATACAGCATAACTAGAAGAGACATTAAAAGGCAAAGCATGTTATCAGACACTGAAACTGAATAATAAATGCGATGTAGACACCTGTATTAACTACAACCACTGAATTATTAAATAGATGAGAAGAGTACTCCGGCTTGTCCTGCATTCTCAAAGGAATATCTTCACATGTGAACATTTTATTGCATACTGCAGATGCACAATTTTTGTCCAAGTGATTCTCCTGTGAGCCAGTGTTGTCAGTCTGAGACAGGTGATCATTTACCTGCAAAGACTATTTATGGGCACAACTCTTTCAAGGAACAGAGCATACAGGCTTCAATACAGAAATTTCTTAGAACAAACATAAAGATCAGTTTTAAGTTAAAAATAGTTTCAAAGCTATATGCCTTTAAATGATAGCCATGTACCTGCATGCAAACGCCGATGCCAGGGTAAGTAGAATTGCTAGACTATTCTTCGAATACTCAGTAGTCAAAATAAAAAGAGCGGTTTTTTATGGAACAATATTAAGGCAAAAATTGCATATTGCCTTCTTGTGTACACGTGTCTCTGCCTGACAAGTGGACTGCTTGATTTTGACATTCGGAATCCCATCTGGCATTCTTAGATATACATGCCTTTATTCGATATTCAGTTTGATTTGATCTTGCCTGCTTCATATATTCGTCTCGCTTTCGGACATGCTACATAATCTGATATACTACTTCATCATACTCAACTAGTGGTTCAGTACATCGCGCCTTCTTGCACCGTCCATGGTGTATACTTATTGATGAAGTTAACAACTAGCTATCGGACATGATGTAATCTGACATACTACTTCATCATACTCAACTAGTGGTTACTTACATCGTGCCTTCTTGGACCGTCAATGGTGTATACTTATTGATGAAGTTAACAACTAGCTATCGGACATGATGTAATCTGACATACTACTTCATCATACTCAACTAGTGGTTACTTACATCGTGCCTTCTTGGACCGTCAATGGTGTATACTTATTGATGAAGTTAACAACTAGCTATCGGACATGATGTAATCTGACATACTACTTCATCATACTCAACTAGTGGTTACTTACATCGTGCCTTCTTGGAACGTCAATGGTGTATACTTCTTGGTGAAAACAACTTAAGAAGTTTCTTAACTATGTGATTGCAAGGAGCTGGGTTATGAATTAATTTCAATGCGTCCTTAAATTCTTGTTCAGGTGGAGATAACCCCTTTGTACGGAAACACACGAACTATACCGAGAGTGTCAATACTACACGTCCGGTAACCGGACTAACACCATATATTCCTATATCAGGGTGGCCAACCCACGTGACTTTTGGATATCGAACACGCGAGAAAACGTCTCGATTCAGGTAATATTTTTGCCTATATTTTCTTTATTATTTGACGGATTTTTATAAAATAAAGAGCGTCGAAGACAGCAAAATGAGTGCTTTCTTCCGCACAATGCCTCGGCCGTCAGTTCTCTGTACTTTTCTCAAACACTTCGCCCAACTGCTTTTTCGTAGAAAAACTGTATAGATAACGTACACACTTTCTTCCAAAACGATCAGTTTTTTCGAGAAAAAAGGTTCAGAGAAAGAAATGGGGTCAACTTCTTCCAAAAGTGCTGGACAATCTTGCTGAGGAAGGATTAGACGAGATGCTTTTAGAATTCTTTCGAAAGATTTCCATTATCAAATCTAGCGTTTTTGCTCTGGATTTCATAGCTGTGAAAGTACCAGTATTATGCGTTATTCGGAGGATAAAAAAAGTTCTGGAAATTCGGATATAGAACATTTGGAGGCAGATTCATTCATTTTATGTCTGAGTACAAAAGTTCTGAACAAATTGTAAGTGAGAAAGCTCAAAAAGGACTGCTCCTATGTGCTCCTAGCGAGGCGGATATTAATTTCGCTGTACCTAGTTTAGACAATGTCCGAAAATTTAATCCTTATAGTATGCTTGAAGACGACGATTTTTTTCAGTAAAACCACGTATATTTCTCGACGCAATTAATCTTTGTCTGAAGCAATGGAAGGAAAATCTTGCTGTTTAACATTCGATGGCCAAAAGCTGCATCAAGGATTAACGAAATTAGATAACCAAGTGTATGTAATTAGTTATGTGAGCTCAGATTGGTACAGGAGTGTGAAAATGTATATTCTGTAGATACAATAAGAACAGTTTATACAATACAATGCAAAACCTTCATATCAGACAATGTACATACATGTATATGTTTATGCATTGATTCCCATTAAAAAGACAAGACCGTGTATTCAATATTTTGATTTGTTTATTCCATTAATATGTTTTATTGGTATTATCAAAGTGACGAAATACAATCACAGCTTTAAATCACAATACAGTTAAGTAAAAATCACAGTTCATCAAACTAAAGCTATCCCAAAATATGATTCGTACCCCTTTTCGGACAAAAGTTTGACTGTTTAAAACTTGCTTAAATACAGTAAAACTACCTTCAGTGTAGTCATCAAATATATTATTTAATTGGAGATAATTCACAAAAAGGAAGATAATTCAAAGAAGTGAAGGACGTATTGCCCAGCAATACGAAACAGCAATACGTAATCCCCTACTGGAAGGTGACTAATTATCTCAACTACAGCATAACCTCTGTCAATGATATACTAGTACATGCAAAATTGTACTATATACATAATATGTTAAAGCAGACATCGTTTGGATTAAATTTGCATATATAAAAAAGATACAGTTGTTTATTGCTTATAACATCTACAAATATAAAAAAAGCTTTTAATTTCAACTTTAATCAAATTCCATGAAAATATGAGAAAAAGAAACTTAGAAAAGCAACATACTCGTATTTAACGGAAGTACCTCTGAAAAAAAAAAAACCCAAAAAACTTGCACCAACAATATTTGAATTCGGCCCATATGACACATGCGCTTTTGTTAAAATATTTTCAAGACTGGATAGGAAAAGATCAGTTTTGAATTTGACCTTCAAGTGTGACTTTGACCTTTGAGCTAGGGTTTGGGTGTTCTTGATGACAAGTTGTCCCATTATTGGAAACATGAGTGCTACGTAATATTAAAGTCCCTCAATGGATGACAGAGAAATGGACTCGACAGGGGAAAACTCTATTGACCTTTGACCTCAAAGTTTGACATTTGAGCTAGGGACCTGGCTTTGCGCATGGCAAATTGTCTGATTATAGAAGTAATACTGTAATTCTTTAATGGATGACAGAAGTCTGGACCGGATACGAAACAGACCCTGTTCAGGCAATGTTAACTTTTGACTAACAATTGTGACGTTGACCTATAAGCTAGGGGTATGAATGTCATGCTTGACAAATTGTCTCATTATCGGATACGAAACAAAACCTGTTCATGCAATGTTACCGTTTGACCTCCAAGTGTGACCTTGACCTTTAAGCTAGGGATCCGAGGTTTGCGCGCGGCACATTGTCTCATTATGAAAAACATTTTTGCCAAGTTGTATCAAACGACAGACCGGACCGGACAATATATGAGGACGGACGGAATGACAGAATGACATACAGACGGAAAAGCGCAATCCTACAGTCTTCGAAAATGGTTTTCGACCAGTAGAGGACTAAAATGCTCGGGATAGATATAGTTTGGAAATCTAGTAACATTTGAAAAATATATTACTTTGCTATTTTGCAAACTGATATCAACAATAATCAGTCAATGTCAAGTTTTTAATATATTATAATGATGGCAGCTAAAACGTTATCTGCCTTCTGAGTCCTAACCGATTCA
Source organism: Mercenaria mercenaria (assembly GCF_021730395.1). Classification (NCBI taxonomy): domain Eukaryota; kingdom Metazoa; phylum Mollusca; class Bivalvia; order Venerida; family Veneridae; genus Mercenaria; species Mercenaria mercenaria. The sequence continues at coordinate 50,666 of NW_026463494.1, forward strand.
CGGAAACTTGTATTACGGAATACAGTAATCAAATATAAATGTTAAAATATCACTTGTGTTTTTTCTTTATGTGTCGACTGAGACTGCTGCTTACGGTACCTGCAAGTCAGGTTGCACCTACTACATCTATGTACCCTCAACTCGTTGTGCTTTGATATATGGTCTTTAAGTTTACTGTTATCCTCCTCGGTAAAACCACATAATTTTTATGTTACATCCTGTAACAAAAGCTTTTCCACAATCTATACACAGATGTGACTTAACCTCTCCGTGAACATTGCATTCATGTCTCTTCAAGTTGGCTTTCAAAAGAAGCGTTTACCCACAGCATATGTAATGTGTCTCTTTTCGTGCTGTTGTAGTGCTTCAGCATTCTTTAGGGATTTCCCACAAGCCGAACAGATATAACGTTTTTCGCACTCATTTCTGAAAAAGATGCAGATTCATAAATTGTATATTAATGTTGGCCATAATGTTGTTTGTTTTTTCAGGAAAACACACAAAGTTCAGAAAAAGTGTTTAGATATCCGCCTTGTGCGATTTTTTATTTTGGAAATTTATACCTTAAAGACCATTCTATCACTATACACAATCATGTTGAGTAGGAAATACTTTTTTGAAATGTTCAATGAATCTTGTTTGGAAGTACATTTCTGCTTACTTGGTCAGTTTCGTACTGAATATATTTCTCACACTTAAATGGTCATTATGATTATGATTACTATGTATGTAGATATATTCATTTAGGAAGTAAGGGTGTTGAACATGTTACAAAATATGCCCTTTACAAATAAATTGCAAAATGAAAGTGAAAATAGAACTGCCAACATTACGAATATTTCAATATTGATGTTCACTACTTGGAGTACGTAGAATAAATATGTTAGTCACACAAGTAGCCTGAACCCATAAAAATACATAATTTTGAATAAGAAGTTTGATATTTTATACAAATATGACAACGGACAGTCAAAGTACATGTAAAATAAGACCCACATTCTTGTTCAAAAGAGAGCAAACACTATTTATAATAATTGCGTCTTCAGTTTTATTACTTTTGGTGTACCTTTTTTATGAATAGAAAAGATATGTGAGGCATTATTACCTAAAATAGAATTCACCGAAACAGTTAAAGTTCTTTACTGGAACATAAAACTTAGAAAAATCAATGTAATTCTAACTTTATCCTGGTTAATTCATGAAATCAGTGTGAACGATATCATACATTAAATATGTGTGTACGATATCCAGTTCGCAAGATTTCTCATTAAACAACTAGTGTTTCATCCAATCTCGTAGGTTTTATTATATACGGTTAAATTAAATCATGCGCTATAATATTTCTGCTGTAGATTTCTACTGAAGTTTGTTGATCTTGAAAAAAACTGATCGTTTTGGAAGAAAGTGTGTACGTTATCTACACAGTTTTTCTACGAAAAAGCAGTTGGGCGAAGTGTTTGAGAAAAGTACAGAGAACTGACGGCAGAGGCTTTGTGCGGAAGAAAGCACTCATTTTGCTGCCTTCGACGCTCTTTATTTTATAAAAATCCGTCAAGTAATAAGGAAAATATAGGCAAAAATATTACCTGAATCGAGACGTTTTCTCGCGTGTTCGATATCCAAAAGTCACGTGGGTTGGCCACCCTGTATATGAATCCAAGTGAAATGAGTATTTTTTTTCGATACTCTACCTTTAATCGGATATATAAATAGCGCGCTATAAATAGCCTACAGAACAGAATTATGTCAACACCTGTGTACTAGTCCAAATAATTACGAATAATTACACGTTCGTACATGTATTGTTTTATATTTGTGACGCTGACGGGCAATCTAAATGGAGATATTGCCCATATGAAAAAATACCACAATATTTCCTAGGATCGCGTCATATTAGTTGGACTACTGTTACTTATTCAAAGGAGACATGATATTGAACATTTTGAGAAATGTGAGTAGTGAGTACACTTTTAGCTGTTAATTTCAAATGTAAACAAACGTTATTGACCTCACCCAACCTATTGTCATATGGGGCTGAATAAACACAAATACTCATTCCATTTTCTAGAGAGTTTACGTAGGGGAGGTTTGGGAGGAACGGAGTGGCAAGCCCGATCCAGTGCTAGATAACCCGTGTCCTACCTCCTTCCCTCTCCCATCTCCTCCTCCACTCGGCTGAAAAGTTTCAGAGGAAATTCCGAAATAGATTTGGGCAAAATATTGTAAGTGTATGTTCGTTTGCAAACCCCATTTTTCAGCAGCGTTTCAGTTAAGTAACAGCGGACAGTTAACCTAACCAGTGTTCCTGGATTCTGTATCAGTACAAACCTGTTCTCCACAAGTAACTGCCAGCTTCCCCACATGAATCAGAAATGGGGGGCGAATGATATCAGACACGTCATTTATCAAATCGTCACGGAGATTCTCAGAACATACGCCCCGCCTGGAGATCGAACTCACAAACCCAAGATCAGTAGATTTGTGCTATTATCCCTACTATAAGTATTGAGCTAAATGAGTGAGTTCTGGGGAGAAACTGCTTGATTTGAAAGAAACTTGGTGAGGACAAAGGATGTTACTAAAGGGTTTTAGAGAAGATAGTCAGCATTTTCAGGTTAACATTACAAGGACCTTTTCACTGTCTTTTTAGTGGTAATAAGATATATAATATATACAATTACATGTAGAATGTCAGTGTGCACATTTTGATTAACATTTCGCTACCGTAGGACATTTTCTTATCTGAAACCTGCCATGAATATCTGTCAAATTTTCTTTGTGCCTTTGAATTTTGGTGTTTTGCAGTACCTGATATGTATTTTACAGGATTTTTTTTTCTTCAGAGCACTGTGGTCAGCATTTGTCTCACGTGAACTGTGGATACATTTGGATAATGTACCTGAAAGTTCATCACAATTTGCTGGTGTTTTGATATCTACAAGGTGTGTATGTTTATAAATGTGTTTTAAGCCTTTAGATAATTCTAAAAAGAATGAACATTTTAAGCATTTTGCATTTATTAAGTATGCTTTTGTTAAGTATTGCTTTAATGAATATTTTTAACAGCATTTAGTTTTGTTATGGTGAAAAAAGTAAAAATGGCCATACTGAAGGATGAATTTCTAAAACTTCAAAAAAAGAAACTGACAGACTGAGTGTAAACTGTTACTTAGGTACTCTTTTATCCAATGTTCACCAGCCTTGTCACAATGTTTATGAGCATAAAATCTCAGACCAAAAAAATTGATAACCTAATACTCTAAGGCACTCTTGAATAATAGCCCTTTAACAAGAAAATCGCAATATTGGCAGTGTCCCTCGTTTGTCATATTCAATCTTAATCAAACTTAGGCATAATGTTTATGGGCATGTTATATTGGCCAAGTTCAATAACAAACAGTATAGTCCACGAGGTACTGGAATCCGTCAACATTTAGAAAACAGACAATTAGTCTACTGAATAGGCATAGTACTCAAAAATCAAAAGTAATGTTCTGTGACGGGTGTATATTGTGACAGTTTGGCTCTCATGTTTAACAAGTATTGAGAAAATAAAAATAATTAACCATTGAAACATTTTAATGTTAATGAAAAAATGTACAGCTTAATTTATTTTATTTTTATCACATTTCATTTCTAGCGGCACAAGTTTCTATATATTTTATTCACTAAAGTGTGTTTTAGTGAAACAAAATTTTCTGAAATATGAACGGCGTCACTGTGGAAATTTGTTTTTTTTTCTAACTATTTAAAAAAAAAATGAAATAAAGCTGGAGGCATGTAACTGAAATCACTGTTCCTTGCTTCTGTACCGGTTCTTGCTGTTCTCCGTTTCTTAACATGGACAGCATTAGAAGAGCCCGTATGCATTTTCTAACTTTCGAAAAAAAAATGAAATAAAGCTGGGGGTCTGTAATTTCTTCGCTTAACAGTGTTTCGCTGGGTTCTGTACCGGTACTTAATGTTCTCCGCTCCTAACATAAGTGAATTAAAGGTAGAGGCTGAATGACTATACTTGCGGATAGCTTTGTGATACGAACACACCAAAGTCACTTTTATCAGGTATAAAGGAATCAGTTCGGCAAAACATGTTTCTTTATGATATGACAAGTTCCGTATTACCATGTCCATTTGTTCTTTTTATTCCTCCAATTGAAATGAATCTTCATATACACCATCAGCATGAAGTGGACATTTGCCTATTATCTAGACTTCTATATCCGGTTATTTATTCTGGAGTTAATGCCAATGTGAGGGAGACTTTAAGTTTGTCCTTTTTCAGTATGAAGACATGTTAGTTTTTCAAACTTAATGTTGTCGAGTAATGATTAACTCCCCTTCCTGTTATTTTCTTCTTCAGAGCAGACGGCAACAGAATTGGAGGTTACCCAAATCTAAAGATGTTGAGGGGTACAAGCAGCAACACAAAAAACTATGAAAAACAAATGAAATTAAAACAACGTGAAATCATATTGAATCATGGCACTGGCTTCCAGATCGTTCGACAACAAAAAAAAGATCTTTTAGCTCACCAGAGCACAAAGTGCTCAAGGTGAGCTATTGTGGATGACCGGCGACCGTCGTCGTGCGTCTTGCGTCGTGCGTCAACATTTGCCTTGTGAACACTCTGGAGGCCACATTTGTGACTCAATCTTTATGAAACTTTCACAGATTATTAGTCTTAATGATCTCAAGGTCAAGTTTGAAACTGGGTTATGTGGGGTCAAAAACTAGGACACCAGGTCAGATCAATGGAGAAGCTTGTGAACACTCTAGAGACCACATTTTTGACCCAATCTTTATGAAACTTGGTCAGAATGTTAATCTTGATGATCTCTGGTTCAGAATGTTAATCTTGATGATCTCTGGGTCAAGATCGAAACTGGGTCATGTAGAGTCAAAACCTAGATAAAAAATGCTTGTGACCACTTTGGAGACCACATTTGTAACCCAGTCTTTATGAAACTTTGTCAGAATGTTAGCCTTGATTATCTCTAGATCAAGTTCGAAACTGGGTCATGTGGGTCAAAAACTAGGTCAGTGGTTCAGATCAAAGGATAGGCTTGTGAACGCCCTAAAGACCACATTTTGACCCAATCTTTATGAAACTTGATCAGAATGTTAGCCTTGATGATCTCTAGGTCCAGAACGAAACTGGGTCATGTGGGGTCAAAAACTAGGTCAGTAGGTCATATCAAATGAAAAGCTTGTGAACACTCTAGAGACCACATTTTGTGGCCCAATCTTTATGAAACTTGATCAGAATGTTAGTCTTGATGATTTCTAGGTCAAGTTTGAAACGGGATCATGTGGGGTCAAAAACTAGGTCAGTAAATCAAATCAAAGGAATAGCTTGTGAACACTCTAGAGACCACATTAGTGTCCCAATCTTCTTGAAACTTGGTCAGAATGTTAAACTGGATGTTCTCTAGGTCAAGTTTGAATCTGGGGCATGTTGGATCAAAAACAAAGGTCAGTACGTCAGATAATGGAAAACGTTTCCGACACTCTAGAGACCACATTTGTGACCCAATCTTTATGAAACTTGGTCAGAATGTTAGTCTTGATTATCTCTAGGTCAGATTCGAAACTGGGTCATGTTGGATCATAAACTAGGTCACCTGGTCAATTAAATGAAAAGCTTGTGAACACTCTAGAGGCCACATTTGTGGCCCAATCTTTATGAAACTTAGTCAGATTGTTAGTCTTGATGATTTCTAGGTCAAGATCGAAACTGGGTTATGTGGGGTCAAATATAGGTCAGTAGGTCAGATCAAAGAAAATGCTTGTGAACACTCTAGGGACCACATTTGTCACCAAATCTTTATGAAACTTGGTCCGAATGTTAGTCTTGATGATCTTGATGTTCTAGGTCAAGTTTGAATCTGGTTCATGTTGGATCATAAACTAGGTCTCCTGGTCAGATCAAATGAAATGTTTGTGAACATTCTAAAGGCCACAGTTGTGTCCCAATATTTATGAAACTGAGTCAGAAAGTTTGACTTGATGATTTCTAGGTCAAGTTTGAATCTAGGTCATGTGAGGTCAAAAACTAGATCACCTGGTCAAATCAAAGGAAAAGCTTGTGAACACTTTAGAAGCCATAGTTGTGTGCGCGTGTGTGTGTGTTCGGGTTTAATGTCTTTTTCAACAATTTTTCAGTCATATAAACGACGGTGTCTACTTGTAGTAGTGAGCACAATGCCCAACTTTATAGTGCTGCCTCACTGGAATATCACGCCGTAGACACGTGGCATGATACCCCACCCAGTCACATTATACTGAGACCGGGCTGACCAGTCCTAACACTATCCTCTTAATGCTGAGCGCCAAGCGAGGAAACTTCTAGTACCACTTTTTACGTCTTTGGTATGACGCGGCCGGGTATTGAACCCACGACCTCCCGCATTCAAAGCGGACGCTCTGCCACTAGGCTACCGAGGCGGTAGGCCACAGTTGTAACTCAGTCTTTATGAAACTGGGTCGAATGTTTGTTTTAATCATTGCTAGGTCAAGTTTAAATCTGGGTCATGCGGTGTCAAAAATTAGGTCACCCGGTCAAATCAAAGGAAAAGCTTGTGAAATCTCTAGAGGCCATAGTTGTAATCAAATCGTAATGGAATTTAATCAGAATGTTTCTGACAATCTTTAGGTCAAGTTCAAATTTTGGTTATGTGGGGTCAAAAACTAGGTCAGTTGGCCAGATTAACTCTGGTGAGCGATATATTTGTTTATATATTGTTTTTGCTAGAAATCTGGATATTAATGCTATATTTCTGAAGAATGCTTTGAAACTTAATTCTGACAGACTATGATGAAAACATATGAGAAAAGTTATTTTTACTAATTTTACCATAAAAATCGAAAATCGTTTGTTATGCTTTACTCAAGGTAAACTGCCTCGATTTAAGGCGCATTAACACAAAATCTTCCATAGCGCTATTGGTAGCGACAGCGAAAACCTAATTTATTGCCGCGGCGGTCTGGGTTCGGTGAAAGAAAAGTATTTTTGGAAGTCAGTGCCTTCAGTTTTATAAAAGACATTTTGACACACATTTCTGTCGGGATCTAACTTTATGTGATGGACCTTTTTATCACGGACAAAGTATATGATACGCGAAAAAGGTTCTGCAATGTTGCTTCAATGAACATGCATATCTTTAATAGTCTGCAAGTAAAAGATAGATTTTAAGAAGTTATTCATTTATATCATACTGCATAAAAATAGATTTATGCCATGTCATTTTTAAAGAGAATTTATATGTGTTTCCTTTTATTTGTTAACTATCTGTTTGTGTTGACATAATGTACAATTATGAATATAAAAATATAAAGATGACTGCAACTTTCTGGTATTTCCTTAACTTATTTGTGTCATGCTCAAATGTAGAATCTGGCAGTGTTAAATAATCGAAAACAAACTGTACCTTCTGAATAGATAAATTACAAGGAAAAGACAATTTAAACACCAGATTCTTTGATCTTTAATGTGTACCTAAAGTTCCCGGATACATGTACAAAAGTGGAAACATTATCAAGTGAATGAAGCTTTGTGCAATTACGCCTTCCCATTGTCTTTTAAGTTATTTTGTTTGTAGGTTCCAAACCTGCTCACTTGAGCTACGTAGCCATTGCTAGTTGACATTTTTAATTCTCCCGCCATGAGTGGTGGTGGGGGTTTGGGGGCTGTGCGGGTTATAGAAATGGTCTCCGTCCGTCAGTCCGTCCGTAACAATCGTGTCCTCTCATTATTACTTAAACCCCTTGAAGGATTTTCATGAAACTTTGGTCAATTCATCACCTCATCAAGATGATGTGCAAAATTCAAGTCAGCAGTGTCAGCTCAAGATCAAGGTCACAATTCAAGGTCAAGTTTTGAGCCTTCCGTTTTGTGTCCGCATTGTATCTCATTAACCCCTTGAGGGTTTTTAAGATGACTTGGCTGTAATATCCACCTTATCAATACGATGTGCAGAATTCAAAATTCACCAATGCCAGCTCAAGGTCAAGGTCACAACTAAAATAGTTTAGCTTTCAATTTCCTGTCCCTTCCTTTTCTGCTAAGCCACTTGAAGGATTTTTTTTGCAATTTAGGCTAAGTGTTCACCTTATTGAGATGGTCCGCAAAACCCATGGGTCAGCCATTCATGATGTTTAATCCTTATGTTCATTTTCCATCATGTTTATCATGTTGTTCAGCTATTTATAGGAAGCGAAATACAGATACACCGGACTTTTCAAACTTGATTAAATGGACGCCTTTACAGATCAAACAGGTTTAAAAGGTCCGGTTACCGGACACGTAGCCACGATACGCAGTGTCGTATTTTCCCGTGATTTAGCGGAAGCTCCCGAGCACGAAGCGCCCTCTGGTGCGAGAACGTGACATGCTACATTGCATGCTGCGTTATGCTCAATCGTGCAACATCGGGCATTTCCGTATACTCCGGTAAATTCTATTGCGCAGCATAAAGGCCGAGGTGATCAGATTGGCGTTATGCTATGTTGTATTCGGCTAAGCGACATGTGAAGATGGGTGGGTGGATCGTTCATTTGTTCGAATGAGCATCTTTTCACAAGAAATATGTATAACATAAACATTAAACAATAACATAGCTTTTAAATGTCTAATTACATTAAAAATAGAAAAAAATCGCAATACGATATCGCATTCGCCAAATTTAAAATGTTTCATCCACACATTCCAGGAACCAATTTATTTCTTATCCTCTGCAAATATACAGCACAAATGCATGCATAATGCACGATGTAAGTTTACCACCTGCCAATGCATCGAATGTAGCATGTCACACTGTAGCATGTCCAAAAACAAGATAAATATTGCAGACTTATGCAGGTCACATATAACTATACTAGTATGATATAGAGATATGGGCATATAAGAATGCAAGATGCATTTTCAAATGTCAAAATGTTGATGCCACTGTGTAAAATAGTGGCTTTCATGAGTACGAAAGCAACATACAATTTTTACCCTAATATTGTTCCATAGTTTTTGGATAGCCGATGATCTTCTTTAGTCAGTTGCTTTCCATTTTATAAATAATATATTATAAAGCAACACATTATTAAGAGAGCAAATATGCTATAGTATGTAACATTATTTTAAAGTGAAAATATTGTAAGTCACTTCTTAATCAACACGTGCAGAATGTGATTCTTGTAGCACTGCTGTCTCAAATTCTGCGCAGTTCATATTTTTCAGACATTTCTCCATGATTTTAGATTCAGATTTTAACGAATTCATTCAATTTCACTATAACAGAACACTGTTTATTATCATTATCATTCCTACGGCAAAATGTTTTCAGAAGTTCTCAAGTGTCGTTCAGAAGTCACTCAGTATCTTCCTAGAAGTTTTGTATAGTACTAAGTACATTGAATTTGTTTTCTTAACAATTTTGGTTTTCAACCACTTAATATTGTTCACATTCTTGACAACTTTTTGCATTTCGAAAGATTATTTAAACTATCTGAATATTTCATATTGTTTTTTAGTTTTTGTTCATTTCTGCTTTTCAACAGTTAATATTTTATTAACGAGCGCATAAATATCTCAGTACAATGCATGTGTTTCTGAAGTTCAAAAACAAATTGCTTTATTTCTCACGTAAATGACTGTACAGATACACTTCACAATCACACAAAACAAAGATAAATATCCATTCAAAACAAGTTTTACATGAAAGGCAGCTCTTATTGTAACCCTATTATCAGTGTATGGATGTTTGCAGGAATGTGTACATGATAAATATATACAGAACATATACATAAAAATCATAATCGATGTAAAATGTAATTACTGACAACATTAATGAAACCATCAAATAAAAGAACAACATAATTAAAAAACTGATATCAATATAATTAAATTGATAGATACATTAATTCAAAATGAAAATAGAATATTGAATGTGTAATAAATGTTTCAGATGATTTTTTGTTGACAACATTAAAGAAAAAATGTTAGAATTATTATTTTAATGTTTAAATAAATCAATGATACCATGATATTGATAACAATGATTCAGATTTCTTCCTACATATTTCTAAATACAACAAAATACAGTGGTAACGTATTTTAAAGTGCCGTTACGGGAAAAAAAGTGCCGTTACGGAAAAAGTCTTATTGATTGAGAAGTATGGAACTATACTATTTTGTAAGAGTATTTAATAACTTGATAACTGAATATTCTAATTCTGTTTTCCAAAAAAAATAACGATACAATAAAACAAGATTACTGGAATGGTAACGTAACATGTGTAAAGTATGTTACAAAAAAGATTCCTCCTTCAAATAAGTATTTACACTACATTTTCATATGATGCAGCTAAAATAATCACCAATTTATTAATCACAGTTTATTTTATCATGTTGTTCAGTTCTTGTTATATTTTGTTTCCAGAGATGTCTGTCTGATATATATTTTCTAAATAATTGATGTAATAAAACAAGGTTATTGAAATGGTATCGTTACATGTGTAAAGTATGTTACACGATTATTCCTCCTTCAAGTAGGTGTTTAAAGTATATTTCCAAACAATATAGCTCATATAATCGTTATTTAACAATTAATTACATCATTTTATTCAGTTTAGTGGTACAAAGTTACAAAATACTTTTTAAGAAAACACTGAGAGATTTTTATACCAGATCAAAAGTGTTTGGTATTTTTAAATTGAAATTTTGTCATTTTGTAACATTCTCATTTATATGTATGAGAGATAAATCAACGTAAAAACTGCTACTTAAAGGCTAATGTCTTAGCTCCATTTTAATACCGTTTTTCTTGTTTAATCACCAAATCTGACCAAGATATGACTGATTATCATCTGTATGGTTGTCCTTTTCAAAAATGAACGGTTGTCACGTAAACAGTGAAATCATATATAGTTCAAAAGACTTTTTTCATGGGAACATATTTTATTTTAAAAGAGTTGGTCCTGCCAAACAATTTGGTACCAATGAAAGAAAGTTTAGGGGTGGGGGTGCATGGTAGACGTTTTTGGTCCCCCCACAGCCAATTTAGGCAGGGATATACGTATTAAATACTCCCTATAAAAGACAAGATGTTCAAAATCAAATTATTAAGAAATGAAAATGCTTGCAGATGTGTTTTAGTTTCATTTACTTGATACATTGCTTTCAGAGAATCTCTACCGTAAGGTTTCGAGTTTTATGAACCAAATAGTTGAAAAGATATGTTTTGGGAATAAATATACATCGTTAAAACATGTTCTCTGTAATAAACCTCTAACTTTTAAAGCCCAGTATATCACATATATATTATTTTCAGCTTATGTTCTAAGACTTTCGAGCATAGATGCTAACAAACAATTACTAGATTTTTCAAAGAGCAATCTAAGGTAATACTTTATAATTCTAATTTGCCTTATTATATGTAACGGAAATCTACCAAGTTCACCATACACTGCTGAATTACTTGTAGATTATTTCTATGCACTCGCTTTATGTTTTCAGTAGTTAGAAAGTCCCATGCTTCACAAGAGTAATTCAATATTGAAGCCACATGAGCATCACACAAATTTAACATAATATCAGTTGGTATTTCTAATGTTTTAGTAACTGAAAATAGTGCACTCATTGCTCTAAGCCTCTCCTGAAGGAGCTTTTGCAGCATTCATAAATGAGCCACCATTAGAAAGAATTATGCCAAGATAATTAAATCTAGATAATTAAAAAAACATTGACATCTATGCCACAGAATATGGATTACATAGTGCAGTATGAGATACCCCACCCTGCTTTATTTATATGTATAAGACATCGCAATAGAGTCTTATTTCATTTGTTGACATAAACATTCAATGGGCTTGAATTTATGCTTATAGTAGCTATCATTACGCGTACAAACAGACGGTAGAAGCAGTACATACAGAAAAACTCTAACCATTATTTTCCTTCCTGGTCGTGAAAACGGACGGCATTCATTATTCTTATGCCTATATCAGAACTGTTATTACTAAAACATGATACTGCTGTATCGTAACAATACATCTCCGTGCATTACATCCATGTTTTGCATCACCAGTAACTCCATTTCGTCTAAAATCAAGATATTCCTGACTGATATACATTGTACAGACAACTTCCGATCGGATATGATAAATGCTTATTTCTATTATTCAAAACCGTTTCAATCACCCGAACTGGTCAGAAACTAAAGAGAAGAACTGTGATGCTTGCTTCGGCGTTTCTAACGCCTTTCGCTATTCTAACTTAACCAAAATAAGACGTTTTGTGGAGTCAACGAATCCGCAGAGACGTTTTACGGAACTATATTTGCATTTTTTACGGATCTTTATCTTGTACGGCGTATGAATTGCTGAGTAACTGATCTGACGGCATCCAGCGATAGGTTAACGGGAGAATAACTGCATAATCATTGCCTAACGGCAACACACCTACTTTCAAAGATTTCTACGCGGGAATCTATAAATTCAGGCTCGAACTGACCATTACTAGCTTCCAATTCGTTAAACACGAAAAATAAATAAAGATAAAAACTAAAGACACGGGACCCAGAAATCCGCTAAAACCGTAAGAAATCTAAGACACATAAACATTACTCAAAGTATTTTACTCTCAAGAACATTTCATTATAACTTATAACGGATTTTCAGTTAATACGTACAACCCTATATAGTAATCTTTGAATGTATACTTCAGTTCATTTATACTGTCCGTCAATTCCGTTGAGTCGTTTTGTTATAAAAAATAAATATATCTTCAACTACAAAGTATCGTTAATTCCGTTATATAAACACCCGACGTGCCTAACAATACAAGGCCGTGTTTGGTACAGGTATAGAGTGGTCAAGGGGTATATGTAATTAGAGGTGTTAAAATAAAAGCGATCGATCTTTACGGTAGACAGTTTATAAATTATGTAAAGCTTTATAATATGTAACTCGTTTCCGAAGAATTAAGCTCCCCTTTCTTCCGTAAGTTCAAACGCCTGCTTGGGATGTTGAATTCTGGTGGACGGTGGTTTGCACACTGGCCTTCCAATCCTGAGGTCGGGGGGTTCGATCCTTGGCAGCTTCTCGGGAATTTTCAGAAACGCTTTTCAGTGTTTCCCACCCAACTAGAGGTGTACTGGTCAGGAACCCAGGCAATCCTTGCGTGTATCAGTGCTATACACTGGGCACGTTAAAGAACCAGGCTGTCTATTCGCAACGAGCTAGGCTAAGTTAGCCGGACAAGCCTGTATCTGATTTCTGATCTCTCTGTCGTGGGGGCTTTGTCTGACTCTGTCCCTCTGGTCAGATCGCTCTGTGTCTGTACTAGTAGAGGATGAATTATGCGCCCTGTGTGGCTGCATTTGAACTATGTAAAGCGCCTTTGAACGTGAAATTGATCATGAAAAGGGCGCTATATAAATCTGGTATAATAATAATAATAATAATAATTCTCTTTTACTCAACTGCTTGGTTCCACTCAAGTGCATGTAAAGCTTGACCTAATATCCGGCTGGTCGCACTAGATCTTATTCACCATAAAAAGAAGGTCGAAAAAAAAAATGTCTAAAATAGCCACATTATTTAAATCAAGTTTAGAGGTCGTTTATAATATGTTTAAAATGAAAGAATATCAGGTTTTTTCTTCTTGTTACCGGTATGACTCATATTATAACAGAAGCTTAATACCAAACACAAATTTGGAGAATGTAGTATAGTTATCTGTGACACGACCTACTGTGTCGGTGTGACTTACAAAAATACCAAGTTAGAAATAGTTAAAATATGTAACAAATTTGGTACAGAATCATCCAAAAAGTATTTCTGCCAAATGTTTATAAAGCAGCCTGGTAGATTCAGCATAGCTAGGTTTTATTATAATGTGTATAGCCATGTTGGGAAATCTGGTGCATGGTTTTGAAGAAACCTAATGCGTTTAAAAGTTCTTGTTGCAAGGTGTCCATCAAGCATTTGTTTTAAATTATTTTGATATCAGACCAGATGTTTCTGACAGAAAAAATCTTTAACATGTAAATAAATAAAGCAGGGAAAATTTAATCGCCCTTTAGAGGTCATATTATTTTTGGAATCGAACTAAGCCTAACAACATACGTGTTAACGATTATCCTTTCCTTTTTAGTTCTAAAATCTGGCCGGTAGTTTCAGACAAAATTATTTCTATTAAAATAATACAAGTCCCGTACCCTTGCGGCCATGCTCTTGAAACAATCGAGACGTCTTGGACAAAGTCGTAAGAGAGGTAAACCAAGGAATATTTCTGTGAAAATAATCTGGAATCTGACCAACACATTCTAATAGGACGTTTTAAAGATTTTCATTACCGTTTCCACGGCAACCAGAGATTTGCATGGAACAATTTGGACTGGTACTGCCAAAGAAACATTCCCGGACAGTGGCAAAATGTTTTATAGGAGAAGATATCACTGAGATATAAGAAGATATACACAAGTTATGTACAAAAGAACCATCCATTAGTTACTTTGTTATGTGGGCATTTATAGATTGTCAAATGATTAAAGGGCAATAAGTCTTGTTAATGAATAAAACTTCACGTGCACAACTGCCCTTTAGTGGACGTGTCATAAAGATCCATGGATAGGTTACTTAGATACAGTCAAAAATCCCTATCTTTTTACAAATCAATGGGAAATACTCCGCTTTTAATGGTTCAAGGGGGAAAACACTAGACATGAGCAAAGGTCATGTGTTAATTAATTATTATGTGATTTTGGTAATTCTAATTGAAAGCCGTTGTCGTCATTAACATTAAACTGGTTTGACGTTGACGTCACTTCCTTTGTTATGTTATATTGAACCCTGAAGAAGGCTAATGTAGCCGAAACGTTGGGGAAAAATAAAGTGACTTGTTTAAAAAGTTTTTGTAGCCTTAATACTTATAATTGAAAGACTAGCAGTTTCAATTATCTTTTTACAAAATCAAGGAGAAAAATATTTTTTCAATATTTTCAAAAAGAAATCAAGGGAAAAACTCTGCTTTAACTTTGTCAAGGGGAATAATAGTTTTTGTGAACAAAGGTCATGTGCTATTTAATACTTATGTGAGGTTTGGTGATTCTAACTGATATTTTTAATTATAAGCATTTTCATATTTGTAATTGCACACAAATTTCAAATTGGATGAAAATAGATTAAATCAAAAATCGATATTTTGTGATTACCGCAATTCAGCATAATCCTTACTGCTGAATAATATATTTATTGAGTTTTAAACTGACACTGATACACAGTAACACATGTGTTATAGTCAGTATAAAAAGTAAAACAGACTTCCAGACGATTTAATGTCATAGCATACTGAAGAGTAATATCAGACTTTCAATTCTGATTGTTAGACTGTCACGGGTATGTTTCTCAGTCAGGAATCAGTTTTAGTAAGTATCAAGTGCAGTTTTTGCTGCTATGGTGTTTTCAGTATTTAAAGCAGTATTCAAATGTTAAAAAATGTAAAAAATTCTTAATAAAAAATAATTTTACGACAATTGTTGATGGACTTTGGTGTTCATTTATAAATGTGTAAAATGTGTACTAAACCGATTCTTGTTTGTTCCGTTTTGTCAACAAATATGTTTTCTGCTCACCTGAGCACGAAGTGCTCAAGGTGGGCTTTTGAGATCGC
The DNA here is from genome assembly GCF_021730395.1 of Mercenaria mercenaria. Classification (NCBI taxonomy): domain Eukaryota; kingdom Metazoa; phylum Mollusca; class Bivalvia; order Venerida; family Veneridae; genus Mercenaria; species Mercenaria mercenaria. The sequence continues at coordinate 66,327 of NW_026463494.1, forward strand.
CCGTCGTCCGTCGTCCGTCGTCAGTCGTCCGTCGTCAACAATTTGACTGTTAACAGTCTAGAGGTCACAATTTTAATGAAACTTGGTCAGAATGTTACCCTCAATAAAATCTTGGACGACTTCGATATTGGGTCATCTGGGGTCAAAAACTAGGTCTCCATGTCAAATTAAAAGAAAAGCTTGCTAACAATCTAGAGGCCACATTTATGACTGTATTTTCATGAAACTTAGTCAGAATTTTAATCTTAATGATCTTTAGGTCAGATTCACATCTGGGTAAGGTGGAATCAAAAACTAGGTCACCAGGTCAAATCAAAGGAAAAGCTAGTTAACACTTTAGAGGCCACATTTATGACCATATCTTAATGAAACTTGGTCAGAAGATCTTTAGGTCAAGTTAAAATCTGATTCAGGTGGGGTCAAAAACTAGGTCACCAGGTGAAATCAAAGGAAAAGCTAGTTAACACTCTAGATGCCATATTTATAACCATATATTTCTTAATGTAACCTGGTCAGAATAATAATCTTGATAATATTTAGGTCAAGTTTAAATCTAGGTCAAAAACAAGATCACAAAGTCAAATCAAAGGAAAAGCTAGTTAACACTCCAGAGGCCACATTTATGACCATATCTTAATGAAACTTGGTCAGAAGATTTTTAGGTCAAGTTCAAATCTGGGTAAAAAACTAGGTCACCAGGTCAAATCAAAGGAAAAGCTTGTTTACACTCTAGAGGCTACATTTATGACAATATCTCTATGAAACTTGGTCAGAATGTTAATCTTGATTATCTTTAGGTCAAGTTCAAATCTGGGTCAAGTTGGCTCAAAAACTAGTTCACTAGGTTGAAAGATCAAAGGAAAAGCTTGTTAACACTCTAGAGGCCACATTTATGACTGTATCTTCATGAAATTTGGTCAAAATGTTAATCTTGATGATCTCTAGGTCAAAATCGAATCTGGGTCATGTGGAATGTGACCTACTGACCTACTTTCTTGTTTTTTAAGATACATCCTTGAAATTTGGATGACATGTACAGTTTTCCACACTGATCTTAAAACTGACTTTCAGTGACCATGAATGTGATCTACTGACCTACTTTCTTGTTTTTTAGTTCACCTGAGCACAAAGGGTGAGATATTGTGATC